>NC_056729.1:597443751-597700711 GCF_019279795.1 Protopterus annectens
TCCCAAAATATTATTCAAAGATACAATAAACTAATTTTAAATTTTCTATGGTTTCCAAATAAACCCCGTATAGCCTTAAATAAGCATTTACCAGATTGGGAAGGTGGTGTAATTTATTTACCAGACATTGATTTATATATTACCTCATCTGTTATTAAAAATATAACCCAGGTAGCATGTTACAGACCACCCTCCCAATCTCAAGAACCCCACTCAGCCTTCCTGAAGACATTGGAGGATATGAATGTATCACAAAATACCATCATACTGGGAGACTTCAAATACCCAAACATAGATTGGGTACATTATTCTAGCCCTAATACCATAGCCCAAAGGTTCCTGGAATTCATAAATTCAAATGCACTGGAACAACTAGTCACCTCTCCCACTAGGGGAGATACTATACTAGACCTGATCATCACAAACATGGGGACAAAATGCTCCACACCGGAAGTATACCCCTCACTAGTGAGATCTGAACACAAACTAATCACCCTGGATATACATATCCCACCTCCACCCCCAGCACAAAAGACCACAGTGAAAAACTTCTCAAAAGCAGACTTCACTCTTCTTAAGACTGAGATGGTATCATTTAAGCCCACTGTGCCAGTGGATACCACATCCCACAATGTCGAATCCTTCACAAATGCTTTCTATGGACATCTCCAAGAATGCATGGATCATGCAATCCCAAATAAATCCAAGTCCCTCTCCACCAAAGGCAAGCGTCCTGTCTGGTGGACCTCAGCCATAAACAAATTGTATAACAAAAGAAGGAAGCTACTGCACGTCAGAGCAAAATCCCATGAAGGGAAGACATCTCTGATCAACATTAGCAGAAAACTACGTTCTCTCATAAAAACATCCAAGGCCAACTTTGACAGAAAAATCGTTAAGGACACTAAAGGTAACCACAAAGCCTTCTTCAGCTATGTTAGAAACCTGGGTGGAAACCCTCAGATATGCTCAGAGTTGGTTCACAACAAGAAAAAATACACTGAACCCACAGATATTGCCAACATTCTGGCTGACAGGTTCAGTGCAAATTTCTCCCCTCCCTCACCCCCAAAAGAAGAAATACTTATCCCAGCTGAATGTAATCTCCCTGTCATCTCAGATGTCCAAGTGAGAACCGCCCTAAACAAAGCTAAAAACACAGCATCAATGGGACCTGACGGTATCCCGGGATGCGTGTTACGTGGACTCCAAGAGGAGCTAAACCCACACATAAAAATGCTATTTAACCTTAGCCTTACTTCGGGATATGTACCTGAACACTGGCGTACAGCAACAGTGGTCCCACTCCACAAGGGGGGTGCCTCTACAGATCCTGGAACTACTGCCCCATAAGCTTAACCAGCCTGGTCTGCAAAGCTATGGAAAGAATCATTATGGAACTCATAAACAGAGACATAGGGGACCTACAGACACTTGACCCCACCCAGTTCGGCTTTGTAAAGGGCAGATCCTGCCTTTTGAACCTGGTTGACTTTTTCGAAACAGTCACTAGAGCCATTGATGAGGGCAAAGCAGTCTATACAGCATACCTGGACTTGGCTAAGGCCTTCGACACAATACCCCACTCAGGCATCATAGATAAGCTCAACAGCTTAAACGTAAACCCTTATGTCACTAGATGGGTTGCAAACTGGCTAAAGGACAGAACCCATAAAGTTAAAATCGCTGGAGCAATGTCAGACTCAAAGCCAGTCACAAGTGGTGTCCCACAGGGATCTGTCCTGGGACCCCTCTTGTTCAGCATTTATTTCTCAGATGTTAAAGCAAACATGGGAGGGCTGTGGCTGACAAAGTTCACAGATGACTTCAAACTAGGCACCATAGTCGATACACCAGCGGACACATACATCCTACAAAAAGGCCTCTCAGAAATGGACAACTGGTGCCGGAGTCACGGCCTTAAACTAAATGCCAAAAAATGTATAGTCATCCCCTTTGGGAAAAACAAAGTAGCCACAAATTATCACATAGACAGCAATCCACTGAGTACAGAAAAAGTAATCAGAGACCTAGGGACCCAAGTCGACAGCGACCTCTCATTTGACACCCACGTTGCCAAAGTGGTTAGAAAAACATTCTACCTTGCACACCTCATCATGAAGGGATTCACATCCAGATCCAAGGATGTCATTGTACCCCTATATTCCTCCCTCATCAGACCCATGATTGAGTACAATGCCCCATTTGGTATGTACCTCACCTGGCATTTGCAACAGCTGGAGAGACCACAAAAGTACCTCTCCAAGAGGATCAAGGGCCTCCAACATATGTCTTATTCTGCCAGACTAAAGAAACTTCAGCTCTATTCAGTAGCATACCGCCTGCTCAGAGGTGATCTCTGCATGACGTACAAGGCCATGTCCAATCAGGATCTGATGGACATGCTCCACCTCAAAAAATCCAAATCCATCAGGACCACGAGAGCTAAAGACTTAAACCTCGGCACAAGTATGAATAGGACATGCTGGAGGGATAGATTCATAACCCAGAGGCTTCCCATGCTTTGGAACAAGATCCCAGTTCGTATTAGACAGAGACCCTCACTGACTCTCTTCAAGAGAAATCTTGATGAGTGGATGGGAGATCATAAGTTTACCCCAGGGGTCACATCTGTGTCACTGCTAGACAGGGGCACAGTAAACTAATTCTATTATATAAGGGGACCTTCATTGTGTCACTACTAGACAGAGGCACAGTATTCTAAATTTATTCTGTACATTTTTTGTACCATTTCATGGGGTGGCAAAAGCCCCATCACTATGGCTAGGCTTACAAATGCCCCAGGGCAGATAGCCTAGTACTGTACTATGAAACTATGAAACTATGGTTAAATAATTCATACACACCTATATGGAAACAAGCCCATGAGCAGATTTACATAGAATTTAATTGCAATCATATACAAGACAATTTAACAGTAATATCATCACCCCTTATATGGATGTTAAAAGATTATTTTTTAGGGAATAGGAATAATATCAATAAATTACCATCAAACTATATAGACTCTACACTATCAGTGTTCAAAACATATATAAACAAAATACCAAATATTAATTCTTAGATTTTTCTTATTTTCCCTATAGCTTTTACACCCATTATTCTAGACACATCCCAAATCTCTAAAATGAATATACTCAAGAAAGAATCATTACTGTTTTGGCATCAACTTATAGAGAAAGGGAAAATACTAACAAATGAACAGATAACTTACAATTATAATATAAATAAAGACTACTGGTTGCTTTTACAAAATCTAAGACATTTTCTTATAAATAACATTGAACAAATGCAACCTTCAGTTAGACATGAAGCTCCAAAACTCATTGAATACCTTATTCTTATCACAAAACAACCATATCAGGGTACAAGTTACGTATCTAATATCTATAAAATTGTTAAAAAAAACTAAAAAATATCATGAAAAATCATACTGGGATTATTATACTTTAATAAACAACCATCCTCCAATTGAAGAAGAAAAAAGTAATATTCTAAAATCTTCCAAATTTTCTATATTATCAAAATTCTGGCAATTATTCACTTGAAGATATCTACACAGAAGTTTCTATACACCACATAGGCTAGCCAAAATGTTTTCTAGTGAAGATCAATGTTGGAGATGCCAAATCAAGATAAAAGCAGATTGGCAGCATGTTTTTTTTATGAATGTATATGTCTCAATATGTACAGGAAGTCTAGTAACTATTTTTTAGACTGTTTATAATGATAATTTTCAATTAACAAAGTCTATAATTTTATTCAATTCTCATATTCCAAACTGTGTACCAAAAAGGCACTAAAATCCTATGGTCACTACTGGCAATTTCATATAAAATCATAACTATACACTGGAAAAATGAGGCTTCTCCTACATTCAAGGAATTTAAGAATTTAACATCAACAGTTGCTCACATGGAAATATTAACAGTGAAAAACGGAACTAAAAGATCTACTTCTTACTATTACTCTTGGATGGAAGTACTGGAAATACTCCAAAAGATCGACGAAGATATACCATCTTATGTTTCTAACTTTATATAATATAGAATTTTAATGTTATTTGCATAGACACCAATGTAAATAGTTATATAATGGTTTGAAGTTAGTAATGTTTTAGAATTGTAAATATGTTATTTATCTATATTTCATGTAATGTTTCTTAAGACATCTTATTTGAAATAATAAAAAAAATTTAGTGAAGAATTCTTGATTTAGTTTGTCTGTTTGTTTCTCATTTGTTAACTGGGGAATAGGCAGGTCAGATGACACTTTCCAGCCTCAGCTGAGGCCACAGGTTAAATTAATTAAACTGAATAACTTACACAGTTTACAGAGCAGATATATGCATACTATTAAATGGTGATGGGTAATAACTGGATATTTACAAACAAAATATACCATTTAGTAAATGGAAGCTAAAATCAATTAAGATTTGATGATTTAAAAAAAAAACTGTAGTGTGAGACTGAAATTAATAAATTGCTGAAAGTATTTCAGTAAGGTAAATGGAGTGAAGCTTAAAAAAATCTGAAGATAGAAAATAGTATTGGGGGATTAGACAAAAGAAACCTGAAGTTAAAAGCCAGTATTGAAGAGCCTTTGAAGCATTTACATTGGTCTGTTTTAAGCATATGGTTATAGAGTGTTGGCCTAAATTAGGCTACATTTACAATTGTATTGAGTTATGCTTCAAGGTAGTTTAATATGGTGGGGGGGTGGTCTTGGGCAAATCTCTCTGAGAAGTGGAATTTATAAAGGGGGCTTAAGAAAAGCTGATGCTGTGTGATTGTGTGTGCAAAATGAGTAGTGTATTGGAGTTATTATCAAAAGAGAGACTAAATGAGGGCATGCATTTAGAAAAATAACTTGTTCAGAGTAGTAACAAAGAAGAATGCATTTCTTTCCCTTAAGATGGTTTTAGTAGAGTTCATGATGTTGGAATAGGAAATGTAAATAACCGAAAAAGCTGCTAATTCTGTTGATTGTTTTTATAACTTTATAGTGTCATTACAATTTCTTAATATAATAAAGGGGAAGGCATATTTCAGTTTAAACAGCTGATGCATATTGCTGTTGACATTTTAGTTTCAGAAATGAAAAATATTAAAATGGCAGGTAAGTTTAACTTCAGTAAGGAGTTGGTAAATGGATTGGATAATGTGTAGCTCAATGGTTAAGAAAAAGACAAGTAGAACACCTAAATATTTATATAATCTGACATGGTAGGGAACATTATCTTTTATGATAATGTTGCTAAAAATGTAGTGAAAAAAAGGAGTGGTATTCCCAGGATCGTAGATTTTGTTTTGCTGGAATTTACAATAAGTTTATAATGTGCAAGCCAGGAATGCAATTTAATGAAATCATCTTGAAGTCAAGGTTGTAATTTTGAAGAAAAAGAGAAGGCTCTGAATGTGAAAAGATTGAACATCTTTGTTCTGACAAAGATCTGCTGGAGTGTTCCCAATGTTAAAGATTGAAAAGTACGGGACAGAGTAATAAACCTTGTGGAACATCAGAATGCAATGTGAAAATGCTAGAAAGATAGTTGAAGTAATTGAGTATCTCTGTCGAGAAGGTAGTTGTTAAACTATTTAATATGACAGACAAAGCCTGTACAGTTATAGAAAAACTCAACCTTAAAAAGCAAAAAAATGTGTTTTTATTGCATCTTTAGATTCAGAGTTATTTAAATACATCAAAATTCACTCGAAGTGCTTCTTATTATATGTTAATATGCATTACCACAAAATAGGCTTCATGGGGCCTGCCATAGTCGTAATCCTTTTTTACTGCTTTTTATCTGGTTCAAAGAAACCATTTCAAGTTGAATTTATATGACTCCTGCTGTGTGTGTGGAAATGAAGTGCAGATATATATACTTATATATATATATATATATATATATATATATATATATATATATATATATATATATATACATATATATATATATATATATATATATATATAGACACACACACACATATATATATATATATATATATATATATATATATATATACACACACAGTATATATAGAGAGAGGGCAAGGAAGAGATGTATATGTGTATCTGTATATATATATATATATATATATATATATATATATATATATATATATATATATATAGAGAGAGAGAGAGAGTGGCAGTAATGTGATTCACAGGCATCTTAGACCGCCTCTGGAACCTGACTACTTTTCACTTTTACCAAAAACACAATATACTCAAGAAAAAACAAAAAAAATGCAGACCAAGGGATGACGGTTCAAAGCTTTACTTCATATATTAAGCATCTGGTACCTTGACCATTACCCTTGAGTAGATATATTACATCATCAAAAAGCTTACAATTTACACCTGGTGAGCCCCTCTTGATTAAGCAAACCCAACACATATTAAAGTGCACTATGCTTTAAAACCATACATCCCATAAAAAATGTTCCCAGTAAACTATGTCATGTTGCATCATGAATAACAAACTTGAAATAAGAAACTTTACGTTTCTGGTCTGTGTATTAAATATGAAGCACAAAATTGCCATCTAAGAGTGCTGTACCTTAAATTAATGCACATGTACATGATATCAATATAACTAACTTAAATTATCTTCAAGGTTTAGACCCCTGGGATGAAGTGTTCTGTAATTTAGAATCATTTTGCTTTCCAACTCATTCAGCTTTTTCCTAAAATCCCTACCACTGTGCAAAACAGGTTTCGCCAAAATACTGAAAAAGAAAGAATTATCAGAATCAAAATGCACAGAATTAAAGAGTCTACCTATATAACTCTTCCTGTTCCAGTTTTGTCTGTCACCTAAATGTTCAAGTATTCGAACTTTTACCACTCTCTTCTTCTGTCCCACATACTACCCAACATTGTCACATCTACACCATACAATATAAACCACACCACACAAATTGCATTGGAATCTTCTCCTGGAAATAAATATTCAACCACTAATAAAAATTCTAGATATGTTACGATTCTTGCTACAGATTTTACAGTGCCCGCATGCAAATGATCTAACTGCTTCCTTTGGTGCATATGAAATCAAAAGTGTTAAATTCAATAACTCATTCAAACTTGAAATACCTACCACAGGAAAAAGTGACTTGTTTCAGAAATAGATGCCCCATGTTCTCATCCATGTGAATGAGGTACCAAAATTCCAAAATTCATTTTTTCACAACTTCAGAGAAAGAGGAATATTTGATTACAAAACAGATTTCCTTCAAATTGTCTACTTGACTGCTTTCTTATTTAATCTTTCTCTTTCCATATCTTATGTTCTCAACACAATCCTTCCTTTGATCCCCTACGTTACCATATGTATTTTCTATGGCATGATTTAAAATTTCCTCAGTATATCTAGATGCTTAATACATGAGGTAAAGCTTTGAACCATCATCTCTTGTTACATTTTTTTGTTTTTTTTTTACTTTTCATTTTTGTCTGAATTGCATTACTTTGCAGTTTCTAAGAGCTGATTAATCTATTCACCGTAGTTGTCTCTCAACAAAATAAAACAGTTGAATTGCAGGATTTTTCTAACATTGTCAAATTGTAGTCTTTAAAGTATTGATGGACCCTCTACCCACACTCATCTAAAGGTATCAGATATATTACTGTAAACTAAAAGCTGTAACTGACATTTCAGCAGACTTGTAAGAGTCATGCATACGACTCTATTCACCTGTGTCTGCAGTGGGAATATGTTGTTTCTCAAATTCTCAGTGCTATAGAAATGTGCTACATTTCCTCAGAAAGTATTTTACTTTAGTGACTCTTTTTATCTCTGTCTTAACAATGCACCAAAGTAAAACAATAGTACATGTTTCTGTTTTTAAAGCTCTGTTAGTATGGGATATTTTTAACAGAAGCACACATATCTTCATGCATTACATTTCCTCACTTCTGTTGCCTTGTTACCCTGTGATTTGTTACATTATAGCATACTACCATTTCATCAAAGTCAGAATCACTAAGCATGGTCAATTAGTAATTACATGGGCTGCGCATAACACTAAAACATTACTGTTAATTTATTTTATTTTTAGTCATTTTACATTTGCTAACCAAAAGGATGGACTCCTTTCAACTATGACATGGGGAAAAATGGTCAAACACAAAGTACAGACAAAAACATATATTTCAGAAACCGAGTAAATAAAAAGTAAATACAAAAGTCTTGTCTGTTATTATTATTTGAAATGCATATAAAAAAGAGCACAGAAAAAGTATAAAAAAATCTGATAATCAAATATAAGATACATGCAATTCAAATTACATGAGGTGTACAAATCAGCTACAAGATCTATGTAGTTCAAATCATCTTAGATAAAGTACATAAAAGTAAAATAATCAGATATACAAAAAAACTGTTTGCAGTGATCTGAGGGGATATGAAGTTTTGTACAGGAATGTAACAGACTTAGGAAGACAAAAAAGGAGGAAAGAGGATACTTTAACAGAGAAGGTTAAATGGTTACCCTTAATAGCAACTAAGGAAAATGTAAAATGAGGGTGACAACCAGCATCTCTGAAGCAATTGCCTTTATTTTCATTAATTAGAAAAATGTGAAGTGGCTTCCTGAAATGCTTCAAATTGTCAATTTGTCTAATTACTTCAAATAATGAGTCTCAGCTTGCTGGAGCAATTTTGGAAAAGGATCTCTCATAGGCAGCAAGAGTAAATGGTAGCTGTTGTAGGAATTCTGAATTTCATAAGGAATATGAATTGGTTTTAATTATGAAATTATTAAGGAGAGAGGGACAATACCTTGCATATAGAATTTTAATGGTTAAATTACTAACAGGAGAGTACCTTGCATATAGAATTTTAATGGTTAAATTACTAACAGGAGAGTAGCTCTAGTAACAACAAGTGATCATTTTCCTTTCCGTTTTTAAGACAGTGGAATTCAGTTTTGCTTGAAAGGTGAACAAAGGCAAGTAAACGATTTTCAGCAAATTGCAGTAGACTGGAGTTTTGCGCTAAGTGGAAGACAATGACAGACCGCATTCTAATTCAGGAGTTGTTATGTCTATGGATGCACATCATCTGGATTTAATTCTGAGTAAATTAAACACTTTGCATGAAATTTTGAGCTGAGATAATATTTTGAGTATTAGGTTATTCCTTCGTTTATAAAATGTGAGGTTTTGGTCAAATAGAAGACAGCTGTATTTTTGTTCTTTGACATATGGCTGTGGTGAAACAGAAGGAGTCAGTAATTACAATAATATAAGTAGGCTGTAATTTTTCTGGTGTACTAGATAACAAGACAGAGCTCATTTGAGTTTTGACAATAAGTTCATTGTTGCGAAGCCAATTATAGATAGTAGTGAAGTCGCTCTGAAGTTAGTGCTTGAGAAGGGATGAATTGTAATTGGCGCTTATGATGACAATATTGCATGTTTTTAAGATACAGTTAGTGTGAAAGACATCCCAGGGAAGCTCATTTATGAAGAGAGAAAAAAAGGCATGGATCAAAGACAGATCATTGGTGGGCACCTGTGTAGGATGACCCAGAGATGTACTGCACCTTGGTAGGATGACCCAGAGATGTATGTGTTGTTCTGTCCAAAATGGGTGAAGGTTCTTTTGAAGGCATAGCATTGACACCACTGAAAAAACATCAGGTGGTAAACATGTGAAATTAGAGAGTGTGATCAGCACTATAAAAGGCTTTTCTAAGATCAAGGAAAATAGCTTCAGGAAGTCTGCCTTGTTCTGCGTTAGAAAGCATTCAGTTAGTGAGTGAGCAGATGGCTGCGATGACACTGCAACTCTGTCTAAATCTATGCAACTTATGGTTAAGAATGTCATATTCTGAAATGTATTCTAGAATTTGGTTATAGATTACTTTTTTGAAGAATTTTAGTGAGTGAGTAAAGGATGGAGACAGACCTATAGTCATTAGTTGAGAAATGGGTGGTTACTTTAGCAGGTGGCATGATTAAGGCATGTTTAAAACTATGGGATTCAGTGTGTATAGTGAGAGAAAGACTGAATATGGATTAAATACACTTACTGGGCACTTTTCTTCTTACTCTCAAAACTATTGCGATGAATGGTATGGAAGAATGGCTGATAGGAGCAGTCTGTTTTTAAGACACTTTTTTGTCAATACTGGTGTTTCTAATGGCTTTAAAATGAAATAGGAAGTATTTAATTATCTTGTGCAGGGAAAGGGAGGGTAAAATGGAGGGGGATCAAAATAGGTGATTGATATTTCTTTCTCTTTTAATAGTTCTGAGATGAGATAAGACAATATTAACCTATTATTCAATGAAGTAAGTCAAGCTTACAACTGATTTTAGGAATGATACTATGAGAAGCAAGATTTTAAGTGCCTTCCAGAATTTCTTTGGGTGCGTAAGAGTAGTGTTTTGTAATATTGTGCATAACCTCCAATAAGTGCCACTCTATCCAAAAAAAGTGCTGAACTAAGTGGACAGTACTGTTTCTTTTCATATCTGCAACAAACTCAGTGGAGAAAAAATCTCCCACTCTCTGCACATATTTTGTAGGCAATTGCTGACATCCATAAGATATTGCCCTCTGTTAATGCAGGTGACAAATTACTCTGCTGAAGTATGTAGCAGGTTAATCTTTAAGAAAAATGAATGGAATTTAATTTCCTTTGATTGCAGTACAAAGAGATGAATCCTTTATAAAGTGGAGGCTTATTTTTGATAACTAAACCATACTGGAACCATATTGTAAGCAAAAAAGAAACCTCAGAGTTGAGGTAAATGGCAGATATAATGTGGGCTTTTACTTTTATATATCTTAGCAGTGCTATATATTGTCTACTGAGCTGATGCTTTTTCTGAAGACTACAGATATTTGTTTCCATTAAGTAAACCTTTCCCCTATTTCTTCATTTATGATCAGTGGCTTATATTATGTGGCTGATATATTAAAACATGGATAAAACCATGTTAAAAGTGATTAAGAATTTAATTAAACTGATTCATTTTATGATTTATACACAATAAATATGTTTATATACTTGTTTGTACATTGTATTTGACTGCTTCATCCATCTGGTCTGTTTACTCAGTTAAAAACTGTAATAAAATAAATAAATAAACAAAAATATGTTCTAGATTTTTTAGCAACTGTGAAAGATTTGTCATGGACTGGTTGTACTGAGGGAAAGTGGTGTTAGGACTTTTTGGAAGAGTGGATGCTATTGGGAGGTTTCCATTAATAGGGTATGATCCCACTGAACAGGAACACATTAGTGATCTAAATGAAAAGGTCACTATAAATCTGGAAGGTTTTTAATGAACTGACAGTCTAATGGAGAGTGTGATGGGAGAGACAAATATTTTTTTTTTCCTTTTTTTTGTGAGGACAGTGTGATTAGAGTTAAAAGATATGGCTCTGAAGCAAAATAAGACTGGTGATTAATAGTGAGAATTTATAGCAGGGTCAGACTAGGTAATGTCTTGTATGTCATGAGGAAATTAGTTGTTGAGTGACTGATACAAGTCTGACAGCAAGAGTGGAGGATTATGTGCGACTTTCACATAGAAAGGGACTAGTGTCTCTTCTAAGATAAGCTTTTGACTTCTACCCAGCAGAATTCTGATTACCTTGCAATCTATGTATTTATAAAAAATATGCCCAAGATGATTTACTTAATATTAATTACAAATAGCACCGCATTTACACATCATTCTTTATTCCCTTGTCTGCTGCTTCAAACTAGCCATCATTTTGAAAGGTATTTCTAGTTTCACCTGTCAGACTTGCTTAGCTCTTTATATCTACTATCTAAGAAGTGCTACAAAGACACAGCAGGTCTTCAATATGGCCGACGGTATAGAAGTTAAGGCAGTGAGCTCAAGTTCCTCTGGTCAGAAGATTTGATTCTCTCCGACCTCATTTGTATACTGGGTGACAGTGAACAAATCACTGAATCACCCCTAAAAAGGGACTATGCCTCCTGTGGGCCTACCTAATTACAAATGGGAATCACTATTATTATTACCATATATTTAGATCCTGAAAGAAACATATTTAATATTCTAAATTGCAACTAAAAAACAGGTATGGATGTGTTTTCTTTGAATTTCTGTCTCTGCATTAATGATTTTTTAACTGACACCCTTACAGTTCATAGGTTCATAGGTTCATAGGTTCATAGGTTTATACTAGGCTATCTGCCCTAAGGCATTTATAAGCCTAGCCCAAATTTTTGTGGCTTACGCCACCCCTTATATGAAAAAATACTGTGCCCATTAGTTTGTTGTGCCTCTGTCCAGCAGTGACACAGAGATGATTCCCGGGGTAAACCTACGATCTCCCATCCACAGGTCTAGATTTCTCTTGAACAGAGTCAGCGAGGTGCTCTGCCTCACATGGACCGGGATTTTATTCCACAGCATAGGATGTCTCTGAGTGATAAATCTATCCCTCCTGCACGTCCTATTTATATCCGTGCTAAGGTTTAAGTCGCTTGCTCTAGTGGTTTTGGTGGATTTGGATTTTTTGAGGTGGAGCATGTCCATTAATTCCGGGTTGGACATGGCCTTGTATGTCAGGCACATGTCACCTCTGAGCAGACGGTATGCGACTGAATAGAGCTGGAGTTTCTTCAATCTGGCAGCATATGACAGATTTTGGAGTCCCTTTATCCTTTTGGTGAGGAACTTTTGGGGTCTCTCCAATTGCTGCAGATGTCGGGTGAGATACATCCCGAATGGGGCATTGTACTCGATCATTGGTCTGATAAGTGAAGAGTACAGGGGAACAATGACCTCACTAGATCTGGATGTGAATCCCTTCATGATCAGGTGGGCAATGTAGAAGGTCTTTCTAACCACTTTAGCAATGTGAGTGTCAAAAGAAAGGCCACTGTCAACCTGGGTCCCCAGGTCCCTGATAACCTCTTCTGTGCTTAGTGGATTGCCACCTATATGGTAGCTTGGGGTTACCTTGTTTTTCCCGAAGGGTATGACTATACATTTTTTGGCGTTTAACTTCAGGCCATGGCTCTGGCACCAGCTATCTGTTTCCGTGAGTCCCTTCTGAAGGATATCCGTGTCCGATGCACTTTCCACTATGGCGCCCAGTTTGCAGCCGCCTGCAAACTTTGTCAGCCAAAGTCCTCCCATGTTGGCCTGTACTTCTGAGAAGTAGATGCCAAACAATTGGGGCCAAGGACTGAGCCCTGTGGGACACCACTTGTGACCGGCTTGGAGTCTGACACAGCGCCAGCAACTCTAACCCTGTGGGTTCTGTCCTTAAGCCAGTTTGCAACCCATCTTGTGACATATGGGTTTACATTTAAGTTGGTAAGTTTTTCTACAATACCCGAGTGGGGTATTGTGTCAAAGCCTTTGCAAGGTCAAGGTAGGCTGTATGGACTGCCTTTCCCTCATCAATGGCCTTGGTGACTGTTTCGAAGAAGTCGACCAAGTTCAAAAGGCATGATCTTCCCTTGACAAAGCCAAACTGGGTCGGGTCCAATGTCTGCAAGTCCACTATATCTTTGTTTATGAGCTCCATTATGATCCTCTCCATAGCTTTGCAGACTAGACTTGTTAAGCTTATGGGGCGGTAATTACCAGGGTCCGTGAGGTGCGCCTTTGTGGAGTGGGACCACAGTTGCCGTACGCCACTCCTTGGGCACGTATCCTGTGGTAAGGCTGAGATTAAACAGCTGCATTATGTGCGGGTTTAATTCCTCATTTAGCTCGTGTAGCACACAGCTGGGGACACCATCCGGTCCCATTGATGCTGTGTTTTTAGCTTTAGAGAGAGCAGCTTTCACCTGTGCATTTGAGATGTCCGGGACGCTACACTCGGCTGGGATAGTTATCTCTCCTTTAGGGGGGAGGGGTGAAGTTTGCACAGAACCTGTCTGCCAGTATGTTGGCAATGTCTGTGGGTTCAGTGATTTTTGTATCATTTTGGACTAATTCTGAGCATATCTGGGAGTTTCCACCCAGGTTCCTAACATAGCTGAAAAAGGCCTTATGATTGTCCTTTGAATCCATGGCAATTTTTCTCTCAAAATTGGCCTTAGTTGATTTTATGAGTGCTCGTATTTTTTACTAATAATGATCAGGGTGACTTCCCTTTTATGGATTTTGTTCTATCATGTAATAGCTTTCTCCTCTTATTGTAAAGTTTGTTAATGGCTGGGGTCCACCAGACTGGACGTTTGCCCTTTGTGGAAAGAGTCTTGGTTTTATTTGGGATTGCCTGATCCATGCAGTCCTGGAGGTGTTCATAGAAGGCATTTGTAAGGGCTTCCGCAGCTTGGGTTGTGGTTTCCTCTGGCTCAGGGGCCTTGAAGGATACCACACCAGTCTTGAGTAGTGTGAAGTTTGCTTTAGAGAAGTTCTTCACTATGGTCTTTTTGTTTGGGGTGGGGCGGGATGTGGATTTCCAGTGAGATTAGTTTATGATCAGATCTCACCAATGAGGGATATACTTCGGTGTGGAGCATTTTGTCCCCATGTTTGTGACAATGAGATCTAGTATATTTTCTCCACTTGTGGGAACAGTGACTAGCTGTTCCATGGCATTTGAATTTATGAACTCCAGGAACCATTGGGCTAGAAAGTTAGGGCTTGAGTAATGTTCCCAGTCTATATTCGGGTAGTTGAAGTCACCCAATATGATGGTGTTTGGAGATACATTTATACCCTCCAGTGTCTTCAGGAAGGCTGTGTGGGGTTCCTGAGTTTGAGAGGGTGGCCTGTAGCATGCTACAATTTGTAGAGCAGTTTTGCCTATGGTTAGTTGCACCTGGATGGTTTCCGAAGCTTCGTGCATTGCCACCAACCTGGAGGTGTGAGTATCCTTTATGAATATGGATACACCCTCCTTTTGTGTTGTCGTCCGGGTTGTGGGACGTGTACGCATGATATGAGGTAAAACCTAATAGTGTCGGGGTGCTCTCAGGAGCCTTGAACCAGGTTTCAGTTACAGCACAGACATCGATGTTCTCTATACTGAGAAGGGCCTCGAGTGCGTGCATTTTGAGATTTAGACTTCTGGCATTGAGCAGCATTACCCTCAGTTTCTTCCCATTTTTGTTTTCTAGGGTGGTAGGTTTAGAATTTGAGCCTTGCCTAAAAAGGCACTATGGGGTGGCAAGAGCCTTAGCCAATATCCGAATCCCAGGGTGACAGGTGCAAGCCGTCCCTTGCGAAGCAGCGTGGCTTGTCAAGCATGTCATCCCAGGCAGACAGACACTGGATCCCCTTTGAATGACACCAGACATTAAGCCAATTGTTAAAGCTGATCATCTTGTCTCTATATTGTGGCATCATTCTTGGTGAAGGAAGGATACTGCTCAGGGTTAGGGTCATACCTGCCTGGGCTACATAATCAGAGAGCTCCTCTATGTCTCTCTTCATGTAGTCCAGGGAGGTACGTGTCAGGTCGTTCACACCAGCATGGACAATGACTGTGTCATATTTGTACTTGCCATGGAGTGACCCGAGTGCTTGTGTTATGTGGCAGATTTTAGCGCCCGATAGGCAGCTTACTGTGACCCTCTCCTTGTTCAGCCTGGTGAGTGGGACGTCAGTGTGTCTGACTATGGAGTCACCTATGACAAGTATGTTTGGTTTTGTATTTGGCCTTAAGGGCTGTGACTGCTTTGCACACTGCTTTTGTGGTTTATGTGTTGCTTGTGGGGTGTCTTGAGGTAGCAGTTGTTTGGGTGTCTGCTTTGGAGGCCTCTGCTGTTTAGGTAAATTTTACTCAGAGCCTCCGAGTATGTCTTTGTGTGTTTATGTGTTTGATTCAGTGGAGTGGTAGCATTATGTGAGGCTGGTTTTGTGGTGTGTGTAGTTGCCTTCTCCTCCTGTCTGGTCTTGCCAGTCCTGAGTTGAGAGAGCTCAGCCTCCAGTTTGGCTAAATAGCTGCATCTCTCGCAAGTATTTGTGTTATGTGGGAGGAGGAGAGGGTTGTCTGTGTACATGAGGCAGTTATAACATTGCCTCAAGATTCCCAGATTCACCAGCTGGACCGGAGAGGAGATTGACAACTGACCTTTGGACATGCTAGAATAATATTGGGAAATCCTTAATTGAAAACAAGGGCCAGTGGGGAGTGAGGGTGTAGTGCTTTTAATTTTTAGTGCTGACTTATATAATTGCTTTAGTGAGCAAGTGCCAGGTAACTTGAGTGCAATGTGTTACAAGTAGCTAAATGCAAAAACGGCAAACAGTAACTTTCTTTCAAGTGAAACAAGGAAATAAGTACAGTAAGCAATGCAGATATCACTAGTGATCCACAGAAGCTGAGAAGTTGCGTATTAGGTGGAATTAGCTTCCAGGAAATAACAAGCAAACAAACAACAAGCATATAAACAAAGCTAGATTCAGTAGGCCTGGATCTAGTCTATGCTAGAGCAAACAAGGTGAACCAATTTCAGTAAGATACAGTTCAAATATTTAGGCACTATAAACCTTTAACCAGAAAATTCCCAGCTCAGAAGGGCAGAGTCCATCCTCTTCTCCCACAAGAGTGCAGACCACGAACCTTCTTAATGTAAAATAACTGGCCTGAAGCCCAAGTGCCTAAACCAGAACTAATACACTTGGACACTGGGCTCTCAATCAGCAGTTCCCAACTTAGAAGGATGAAAGCTACCTGTCCTGCCACCACAGCGCTTGCCACAAACCTTCCTAATGTAAAACAACTGGTCTGAAGCCCAAGTGCTTAATCCAAAAGACTTGAATGATAGCTACACTTTAATCAAGTTACAACCAAGCAGTAATAAATACCATTGAATACTTTAGAGAATGTCTGGATTAGTGCTCAAGTTACACCAACAAAGCTAGATCCAGCAGGCCCGAATTCAGTCTATGCCACAGCAAACAAGGCGCACCAACTTCAGTAAGAAACAGTTCAGATATGCATGCACTATAAGCCTTTAACCAGAAATTCCCAGCTCAGAAGGGCAGAGTCCAGCCTCTCCTCCCACAAGAGTGCAGACCACGAACCCTCTTAATATAAAATAACTGGCTTGAAAGCCCAAGTGCTTAAACCAGAATTAATACACTTTTAGAATAACAGACACTGAGCCCTCAATGGTGTTTATAACATGGAGAGAAGATGGGTTTTTGATATTAATGAGATACTTTTAATTGTAATGTAATCCAAGTAATGCCTGCTGCTAGTGGAGAACACAGTCCGAGAATCATGATTGCTGGAATCTAGCCAAAATTGCAATCATTATCTCTTGAAAATGACACAGAGAGGAGGAATGAATGTGCTTATTTTAAGTAAGTATAACTGATTCTTGGCTTGAACTCTCCATAGAAAATATGAACATTTAATACACAGAGTGGAAGCCTACTGTACTTGGATGCCAACTTTACCACTTGCATGTTCATTTAGCCCCAGGAAACCCTTAATTTGTTATTACTACTCATATATTGACACATATTTTGTGTGCACATTTCTGTCTATAATTCAAATTCGACATAAGAAATTCTCCTTTGGAGAATCTTATCTTGTTATAATAGTGAGTAACATAATTTAAGTTAATTGGATATATTATCAACTTAAGAAATGTCTGTCATGGAATTTTAACAGCTGGTTTGTGTGTGTGTGTGTGTGTGTGTGTGTGTGTGTGTGTGTGTGTGTGTGTGTGTGTGTGTGTGTGTGTGTGTGTGTGTGTTACTGCTGAGCATGGGTATTGTATGTCCACAGGCTTATGTGTTAATGCACTACTATTTATACAATGCATTCAACAGCATTTTGCTTAACAGAATAGTTATTTTTTAAAGGTCATTGTAATGTTTGTCTTTTATTTTTAACAGATCAGATCTGCCAAAGTTGCTCGAGTTATTAGTTTTCACATTTCAGATCATTTTAACTGCAGTTTAAATCAGAACTCTTTAAGCTTTAGTGGTTGAACTAAAATTAACATATATTTTATGAAGAAAATACCCATGTTGCATCTGTTTTCTCTTCTATTACCTAAATTTCTGAAAAGTCTAGATATGGCAGTACATTCACAATCATCTATGTATTTATAAAAATATGCCCAAGATGATTTACTTAATGTGGTTTATTGAACATCCTTCCTAGCGTTCATTTCATTCTGATAATTAGGTCATAGATATAATCAAGTTATATCTCACAGCATATATCATGTAAAGTAAATCAATATTCTTTTGAGGAATATGCAAACTATAGACAGGAGTGGCAGAACCAAAAACACAGCTCATTTGTTATTAACATGCATTCAGTTCTGGAACAAAAGCAGTATATACAGTAGTTGCACTGTACTAAAAGTCCCCTACCATAAATAGAAGCATACACTAGTCCCCATAGTAGTCTGACATTTCATAACTGTAATAAGCTGCCAACATATTTGAATTGTTATTTTATTTCTGCTATTTTATGATCAAAATGCATTTGGGTTCTTATCATTTTATAGTGAAATCAATTTGCAAATAATGATGTATATTATAAAGTAGCATGTGCTAAACAAAATCAGCAATACACAATTAATTACAACGGAGTGTGTTTGTCCACTCATATCCTGAGCAGGGCTGGTATTTTATCCATTATCAATTCTATTCTATAGTTTAATTTCTTGCTAAAATAGGGTGAAGCTTCCCCATGAACATGAATAGTATAGATCAGCTGTGGGATTTATTAATGATCGTGTAGGTGCCATGTTACGTCTATGCAATATAAGTATGTTAGTGTGATGAGCAGCAGCTCTAATCAACTATGCATGATGTTCATCACACCTACACATTTGCAAGCACCTTTTTGAGACCAGCAATAGTGTTTGCAGCCATGGAAAGGTACTTGAAAGCACAAGCACAGAATGTAAACAAAACAGCTCACATATAGGCAATACTCACATACGAACACCCCTGGGATTCATCAAGCTCCATGCGAGAATAGTGTTATTCTTGCACAGAACATTCCGTGGCTGTCTAGGACAGCAGCGCACCCTGCATATTCATGAGGGCATGTTGCTGTATACAATAGATGGCCACAAAACAAGAACAAGCACATGGGGCATGTCTGAGCAGTGCACAGACACTAAACATGCCCCCTGCACTCAAAAAGTGTCATACAGCACTTTCTAAGCTGTACTGGCATAATAGTAGAGCTTAGCTCTAATATTATGCCAGTATCTCAGTGTCTGCAGACACTGAAATGTAAAATAGATAATTTCAGTATCTGTGGACACTGAAATAAAAATGTCAAGAGGAAAGAAATACAGGGGATGTGTCACAGCTTCTGTGACACATCCCCTGTATTGCTATACCACCTTATGGCACTTCTGCATTCTGCAGAAGCAGGAAATGTGTGCATATGCACACACACATACCCCTCAACCATACAGAGTTTTGCAAAATGCCAGATGTTAGCCTCATATTTGTGGTCCACCCTCCATAAATGTATGGTTGTCTGACAAATTACTCTAAAATCATTAAGGTCCAAAGTAGGAAAATAATGAGAGACAGTTGAGTCTCAGACATTATACCCTTCAGGATACTCATGCCAATGCAAAGCCCCTGTTATGCTATCAATTTTCTAAGTTGGCAAGAGCAATATCTAAAATCTGTCCCCATTTGTCCCCCCATCAGGTCACACTTTGTCCAGATGTACTGCCCTAAGAGGCAGAAAGCAATGTGCATACTGTAAAGGAAAATAAAAATAGAACACCATATCAACTTTTTTTTTCTATCCCCAATAAAGTTTAAGCATAGCTAAGCAGGTGTGCGCGCCATGCAGCTATGCATAACAGAGTGTAAACATCTGAAGGAGCTAAATAGAAATCTACAGCCAAACTAGTCAAAGTGGAATACTGTAGTAGTTAGAGCTTTTGCTTAAAATGCAGGCATTCATGATTCAAGCCCCAATGCAGTCTATTCATTTTCATATGTGAAACAGAACTAAAATATATCATTTTATAAATAGGTAGTGGATAATATATATTTGTTGACCAGGGTAGTGTAGCAGGTCCAAATGTGAGGTGTCAGTGTTCTACAGATGTGAAACTTACATATAAACACAAGTGTCCCATACAGTATAGCCACAAAATAATGTAATGTAATGAAAGCACATATGGGGGATGTCATGGAAGGGAAACATACATACCATAAGATTGTATTAAGAAGCAATTGACCCCCACAATCCTGATAATCCATAAAATAAAAGCTGAACATCACTTAATTATGTTCAGCTATGCTTACCCAGAGGAAACAGCACCTAAACTGTTATGTTTATCAATAAATAGCGTAGCTAAGCAGATTTGCATACTGGTGAACAGTGCTTAGTATCTGACTCTGTAAGCAATGCTTATCTCAGCTAAGTGGGTTTGTCCATTGCTTAGCTCAGCTCAGCATTTTCAAATTAGGCCAATCATGGCAAAGGGTGGGAATCCAGCCTTACTTAAACCCCACAGGTGGGAATACAACCATAACCAGTTGTAGCTGATCACTGCAGGCACTATGGTTGGTGTTGGAGAAGGCGTGCGCTTTCAGGTGCAGCATTGGGGCATTCAGGAGTCCAGGGTCATGGTTGGACTCCTTGTAAAAAAACATGAAGGGCAACTGCTGCAGGGCCGGTACCAAGGCTTCCAATACAATGTGGAGGCATGGGACAGTCTTGCTCATGACCTCACCAGTGCAACTGTCATCCCTCAAACTGTTGAGCAGGCCCGGCATCACTATGCTGACTTGAAGTGAAGGAAGAGGGACCTCTTGGAGCAGTGGATCCAAGATGCTCAGGTGTGGAATGTCCCAACAGTGTGTAAGTACCAATATCAATTCTCATGTATCAGATTCCAGCCTGAGTATGACATGGAAAGGTATACATAAACATTTCTCTATCCCCTGTACATCTGCAGTAAAGAGGACTGCAAACTTGGAATCCCATGCCAGAAGACTGCTTAGGCTGTGTCGCGAGGCTGGTGAGTACTAATCTAGCTAGCAGTAGTCAGGGCAAATAAATAGAATGTAGTAGAATGTCACCTGCCAGTAGTTAGTAATGTGTACCATTTGTACTGAATAGACAAGACATTAGCAGAGTAATACTGATGTCCAGGATATATAACAGTAAAAGTGTAGCAGTACCTGTCAATAAAACTCTAAACACCAAACTGTTTTATGTACTTTGGTATATGGTAGTTTGAATGTAGATGTGTAATGCTGACGTTAACAGATTAGCAATAAGAAATGTTCCATGCACCAGGATCTGGTCCCTGAATAGTAATCCTGTATTAACCATTGTTTTCCATACTGTAATATGTCAAGATCTGACTGCAGATTATAACAAGCATCTGCCATGCATGAATATCAGAATTACAAGGGAGATTGTCCAAACAACACACTATTATACTGAAAACAGTCAGGAAAGAGACAGCAGCTCCTCAGTAGCTCATTGTGATGAAACACAGCCTTGTGTTCTATTGCTGCACAAACTGGCACAGTTTGAATCCCAGGAGTGCTATTAAGCTATGTGCATAATCTCATCCAAGAATATGTGTAGAAATGGTCAGGTATTGTTACCAGAAATTCTGTCCACAGGTCTGCCAGGTAAGAAAAGGTATAAATGAGCTGTAAGAAGGCTGTAATTATGCACTGTGTATAACACTCACTGTTCAACCACAAGGCTGCAAATGACAGCAAGAGAAGTACGTACACCAAGTAGTCCCCTCCAAGAAATGTCCCTCAAGGGTCACGCTGTCACAGCTAGTGGTCACAGTAGTCAAAACCCAGGATGACTGATAGAAATCAAGGTGGATTATGGCACTACATACACACACACACACACACACACACACACACACACACACACACACACACACACACACACACACACAGTTATGACTGGACATATGTAACCTTGACTGTGTGAATATGTGTAGAAACAGTCTGGTAGTGTTAACAGATATTTCCTCCACAGGTCTGCCAGGTAAGAAAAGGTATAAATGAGCTGTAGGAAGCCTGTAATTATACACTGTGTACAAGCATACCACTTGCAACCCAAGGCCATAGGTCGATGTAAAGTGAGGTCCCTGTAGAGCAATGAGCATTAAAGTTGTGAGCACTTCAAGCATATATTGTTGTTAATTGACATCTCTCTCAATCTCCCCCACCTTATCAGTACCAGTGATCTAAAGACATAAATCAATGGGTATGTTTTTCACCAAACCTATTGTTGGGACATGTGCCCTATTTTTCTACAAATACTGAAATGTTTTTCTATCAATGTCCCCTGTTCAAATACTATCATTGGTGGCCTGTTACTATCAATGTAACCTGCATGCTGTTATAATGCCCATTGTGGGTCCATATATGCATGTGTTCTGTTTGCTATACAACTGCTCCAAATCTGTTGTTTTGGGTTAATGGGAATACTCATGCATGCTGCTATAACTAATCCTGGACTGTGTTTTGCATGACTAACCAACATATGTTTTACAACAGCAACATCATAGCACATCTGGGAAGGTCGATCCCAGTGGATCTGCCCCTTCTGGCTCTCTGGCCCTGGCACTGGGCCCCAGCATGTTTGGGATCCATCCCGGGAACTCCTTGTCCGATGGTCCTGCACCACCTTTGGGTTAAACCACCTCAGCGGATGGGGCTCATCCCCCCCAGGCGTGGACAGGATACTGTCACCCGAAGTCAGGTCTGGGGTCTGGTCTGTAGTGAGCTCCACAAGTAATTTGGAGATCTGCTACGCCAGCTTGAGGGCTGTGTGGTGCATCTAGAGGGTCAGCCTGCCCCTTCTGCTCATCCCCAGCACAGCCACCTTCGGGGCCATAAAGGTGCAGTGGTGACTGCGCATGGGTGGGGACCTCAGTCCCACTGTAGCCATTTGGGGGCTCATGGGCATCTGATTACCAATCACCCCTCCCCATCCAAGGAGTTTACCCCCCATGTGTCATATACCACCCCTGTCTGCTGTCTTGTCTGTCTTGTCTGTCTACCTACCCAACCTACCTCCCAAAATATACCTACTATCCTTCTCCAACATCCCACTCTCACCTTAAAAAAATAAAAAAATAAATAAAAGGGCAATCTGTGCCCACAAAAAAATATCGCCCCATACATAGCTGTCCATTTCATACATGTGTCCATTGGAAGCTTGTAATCTGGTCTAATTTGCTTCACAACATATTATTTTTGTCCTCAGCCCCCCCCCCCTCAGGAGTTTGAGTGTCCAAATTTACCTCCAAAATCTGTATATATGCAGAGCTGCTGCTGTAGAAGAAATGTACAGCTATGGACCTTCCCTACACTGGTCCTGCACATCTCTAGCTATCTTCCATACTGTTTTACCCTCGTCAAGACCCCTTTTTCACCACTATTCTATCACCCCTTTATCTTATCTTTTAAAGAAATTAGCAATGGGGTAAATGTGTTTTGCTGTGCTAACTCAGATTAAGTACTTAAAAGGCTAACTGTCTGTAAGCATAGTTAACAGTAAGTTAGCATCACTTAGATCTGTGCAAACCCACTTACAATTGCTTAAAAGTGCCTTAATCACTCCGCATGCAAACCAGGCCCCTGCACATCATAGCAACAGCAATCTATCACTAAGCCATCTGAGCTGTAGACATGTGTGATGTTTTTTTCAAACATATCATTCAGTAAAGTCATTCAACAGTAGGGAAAAGATCCTGTAGAATTAGTCATGTTTTGCATATACATATACAAATGTATATGTGTATAGAGATGCATGTACATATGGACAAATAAATACATAATACATGTACAGATATACATATAAAATATATACATCTAGAAATACATGTATAGATAGAAAAGTAAATCACTACATATATATATATATATATATATATATATATAAATATATTTATATATATATATATATATATATATATATATATATATATATATATATATATGTATATATAGAGCTATATATATATACATATATATATATATATATATATATATATATATATATACATATATATACATATATATAAATATATACATATATATATATATATATATATATATATATATATATATATATATATATATATATACATATATATATATATATATATATATATATATATATATATATATATATATATATATATATACACACACACACACACACACATATATATATATATATATATATATATATATATATATATATATACACATATACGTATATACATTTTATATATATATATATATATATATATATAGATAGGATCCGTACAGATGCTCGACTGCATCTTTCACCCAATCCAAAATTGGTGAGCATACTTCCGCAAAAGTGCTTTTCACCGAAGCAGCACTTTTGAGTAAGTATGCTTGTTGTTCTGGTCATACTATGGTGCAGTAAGGGAAAATTCCCTTTTCCCCACTGTAGTGCGACCTCGGAGTGAGAATATTAAAATAGGGGGGGGGGCACAGGGGGGCTTGCCCCCTGCATTCAAATAAATTTTGAGGTTTTTTTTAACCGTACTTTAACAAAAGCACTTTTCCGATGAAAGCACTTTCATTAAAGTGAGTTTGATGGTTTTGGATTCGGACTTTTGATCTTTCGATCAAAAGTCCTAGATCTATATATATATATATATATATATATATATATATATATATATATATATATATATATATATATGTGTAGTTGTACATCAGATCCATACCCCAAACCTCTTACTGTAAAAAGTATTTCCAAAGGATGTCAAAATGGGGGTCAATGTGCCCAAAATATTAAAATGTTTGAAATATTGCCCTTATCCCTCTGTCTGCAGCAGCAACTGTTGTGCCCTGCAACAAAATTATCAACCCTGCTATGTCTTGAACCCCAGACTCGATACACAATAGTCAGAGGACTGTACCACCACATCATGTGAACACTACAAAATCCTGCTGCTTTTCCAAACATATCAGTCAGTAGAGTCGTTCAAAAGTAGGGAAAATATTCTATAGAATCAGTCAGGTTTTCGATATATACATGTATTTATGTATGGTGTTGCATATATGTGGACAAATCTAGACACAAAACATATCTATAGAGATATACATGTAAAATATATACATATATACACACACACACATATATATATATATATATATATATATATATATATATATATATAGAAAAGATTATAAATACAGACACACACACGCACACACACACACAAACCACATATATACATAAATAAATATATATATATATATATATATATATATATATATATATAAATTTACCTAAATATATAACAGCTACAAACAAATGCAATCTGAGGGTCATGCTGCTCAACACTAGAAGTCTAAATCTCAAAAGGCACTCGTTCAAAACACTCCTTATTCAGAAAGGATGTGCACACATCCAGACTGGTAGTCCAACATAATGCAGCACAGATACTGCAGGTGTAGCTAACATAGGGTAAGACAGCAATTCAAGTTGTAGCCTGCCATAGGTCCCCAACCATGTCCCAGGAGTCAAACCCCATGCTCCTAAGCACCCTAGAGAATATTACCATCCAACCTAACACTCTCATACTGGTTGACCTCAACTACACCTACATTAACTCTGAAAGCAACTCATGTATCAATGCACATGCACAATGTTTCCTGGAATGCATTCATTCCAATGGCCTGGACCAGCTCATTTCTACATCCATTACAGGGAGCAAAATTATTGACCTAGTCAGTTCTAACATGGGCAACTGTTGCTGTACACCAGTAATCAACTCCGCCATGGTTAGATCTGACCACAATGTCATCACATTAGTAATCCGCATCCCTCCCACCCAACTGCAAAGGTAACCACCATGAAAAACCTTTCCAAAGCTTCCTTTAGCCTCCAAAAAACAGAGCTGGTTAACTTCACGGCACCCATGCAAATGAAGACTAGTTTCATGACCTCCAAATCACACACCAATTCAGTACGAACACATACTCAAATGCATGGATTCTGCCTTATGCAATAGAAATAAGATGCACCCCTCCAGAAAAAGGAAGACAATCTGGTAATCCCCTGCCCAAAGAAACTCTACAACAGAAGGAGGAAACTGATATGAAATAAGATGAAGTCCCAAGACTGGAAAAATCCCTCAACAGCCTCAATAAAAGATGAGATTCCTCATCAAATACTCTAAAGCTAGCTGTGAAAACAGAATTGCAGCACACAGTAAAGACAAGAACAAGGCCTCCTATAGGTATGTAAAGAATCTCCATGGCAATACCAACATGTGCTCTGAGCTACTGCACAATTGTACCTCCTATACTGAGCCAACAGATATTATCAATATTCTGGCACACAGATTTCGTGGCAACTTTACCCCTCTCCCCACCCCCAAAGGACCAATCACAATACCAGTACACTGCCAGGCACCCAGTAGTACTGCTGCTTGGGTTAAAACACCACTGCCCAAGGCCAAGAATACAGCTACTATTGGACCTGGCAATATCCCTGGCAGTCTTCTGCATGAACTACAGAGTGAAATGGCATCTCACCTGTGTGCCCTGCTCAGTCACAGCCTCACCTCAGGCTTTGTCCCTCCTAACTAGTGCAATGCTACAGTTATTCCATCTCCACAAAGGATGAGTGGCTGCAGACCCTGGGAAGTATCACTACACTAGCCTGACAAGGCTGTTATGAAAGCTATGGAATGCATTGTCATGGACCTAAGAAACAGAAATATGGGAATCTCCAGACTCTGGATCCCAAACAGTTTGCTTTTGTGAAGGGTAGATCATGCCTGTTCAATCAACCTGGTCAACTTCTTTGACTAAGTCACCAGAGCTGTGGATGAAGGCAAGGTGGTTCATACAGCCTACCTCAAACTGGCCAAGCCCTTTGATAACATTCCCCATTCAGGAATCGTGGATAAACTCACTAAGCTATGCATCGACCCCTATAACAGTAGGTGGGTTGCAAACTATCTCACAGATAGAACCCACAGTGTGAAAGTAGCTGACCCCAAGTCAGACTGCCGACCAGTCACGAGTGGAGTCCCACAGGGTTCGATCCTGGGTTCTCTCCTGTTTGGTATCAACTTCTCTGAAGTCCATGCCAATATGAAGGGACTCTGGCTGACAATGTTTGCAGATGAATGCAAGTTGGGAGCTATTAACTACCCAAGGGATGTTGACATCCTACAGAAAACATAGCACTTTGAAGTTAATATAATAATATCATATTACTATCCAACAGGAGATACATAAAAGCATACAGCTGAAACACCAAGAACAAAATAGTGTAGTACTCAGAGTCCCAGCTCTGCATGTAGAGGTGCATGGTTGGAGTACTACAATAGGTAATCTAATCTTACATGGAAAAGCAGTGTCAAAAGTACTAATTTCATAATACATTATGTGTGGAATCATATTTGTCCGCCAGTGTAATGTAGCTGGTGTAACATGCAAGTGTAAGTGCATATACAATGTGGTACTACCCATGTATAAAAAAATAATTAAAAAAATATATAATACTACCCATGTATACCCAAGTGTCCTGTACAGTATAGTCACACCCCTTGTTACTGTAATGAGAGCACATAAAAGCATGTAATGTGCAGGAAATTAAATAAACGTATTACATGATGTCATTAATCTGCTATTTTACGAGACTGGAATGTGAGCAATGGTTACCAGGGCTGAGCTATGCTTAACAGGTTTACACATTGCTTAAACGTGAATGATAACTGGTAATTAACTCTTCTAAGCATATTTGTGCACTAGTAAGCCTCAGTAAGCGAAGCCTACACAGTTTAACCTCCTAACAGTTTAACAGTGTTTTAGTGCTGCTTAGCACTGTGCAAACCCCTGCAAACCCACTTACAACTGCTTAAAAGTGCCTTAATCACTTTGTATCCAGCAGCCCAGCTTTTGGCCAGCAATAAAATAGTCAACCATACTCAGTCTTGAACCTAGGATGTTATAAAGCATAGTTACAGCAATTTATCACTAGGCCATCTTAGCTGCAATATGCTGGGATGTTTTTTACAACATATCATGCAGTACAGTCAGTTTGCAATAGGAAAGACACACTGTGCAATGAGGAATGATTATCTACAAAGATATAGATGAAAAAATAATTATTTTCATATATAGAGAGATAGATATGTGTGGAGATACATATATATATGTATAACAATATATAGATATATTACCAAGAAATACTGACGTATAAATATATATATATATATATATATATATATATATATATATATATATATATATATATATATGGGTCTATATGACTTGTCGACAGTTTATATGTCGACAGTTTATTTGGTCGACAGTCCATTTGAGCGACAAGCATTTTAGGTGGGGCTTCACCCCCCCCAATAATGAGGGGGCTATGCCCCCACACCCCTAACTATATATAACAACTCCAGGGTCACACAACATTGGGGAAGGGGGCAAATGCTTGTCGATCAAATGAACTGTCGACCAAATAAACTGTCGACCATATGAACTGTCAACCAAGTCATATAGACCCATATATATATATATATATATATATATATATATATATATATATATATATATGTAAAAACAAAAAAATATATATTTGTGCATACATGTCGTTAACTGCCCATACAAACATATGCTGCTGATAGACCACCCATAACTGGGGCAGCATGCACAGTTGGATACAAAAGGACCCATGAGACTCACATCTGCCACCCCCCAGTCCAACCAATAAGTGAACAGTAGGCTGTTACAAAATCATGATGGGCCATACACAATAGCCATACATATACAGTGTCCTCTTAGCATAGCAACTACAATGAGTGAAGATAGCAAACAAAAATACAAACAGACAGTAATTCACACAAATGTATTTTACTCTGATGTCTTTTTGAAAGCCTTCAAGGAGTAAGACATTACAATAAATACTTGTCTTAATTAAAAGAAGCAATTAACACTTAATTACATTTAAATACACAACCTCCAATTACACTCCTCCTTCAAACCCCTATGGGATAAAGTATCACATTTAAATTCATACATTAATTCTGTACATAACAATTGTTCTTTTATGACTGATCAAACTGAGAAACAGACTTTTTCCAAAGCAGTACCTTGTAACCCACTACACTTAATTACATGTATATATACACAGCCTCCAATTACACTACTCATTTAACCCCCTAGGTGGTAAAGTATCACATTTAAATATGTAAAGTGATTCTGTAAATAACAAATGTTCTTTATGACTACTACCCCTATGGTGAGAATTATTGAAATGTACAGCTACAGAACTGCCTTCTTTCTCATCAGTAATATGTCTTAAATGAGTAGTGTAATTTGCAAGGTTTTTGTACTAGTATACAGCTTAGCAAGCTCCTGCCTGGTGCCTTGCAGAGCTTTACAGCAGCAGAGAGACAAAAGAAAGACTTTGGAGTGATTAAGTATTTTTTTTCTGCATTTTCTTGCTGCCTTTAGCTAATTCTACCTAAAATGCTGATTTTCTAGAGTTTCTCTGATTTAAAAAGCTTGTTTCCACTACATATTGTACTTATTTTACTGCCTGCACTTTAACAAAGTCATTTTTGTGTTTATATTACCTGTTTAACTGTTGTAGGCTACAGACTCAAGTGTGATAGCCATTTATGTGCATTTAAAGTATGTTTTTATTGTATCTGCTTTATTTTCTGAAAAGAAAAAAGCAAAAAAAATATATACTTGTTTTCCCACCTTTCTATGCTAGTATAGTCCAGTTTTCAGGTTAGTGCTGAATTCAGGACTGTGTTGCAAGTTTCTGTGGTTGCCCGTACCTTACTTAGATAGAAAGAATTTTCTCTGTTCACTGTGAGAGAGGGAGCTTTGAGCAGCCTATCTGTCCCTAGAGGAGTGGATTCAGCCCAGAAATGAATAGTTTATTGGCCATTTTGGGCTAATTTATATCTCTTTCATTTCCCTGCTATAAAACAGATTTGCAAGGTTTGTGTGCTAGTATACAGCTCAGAAAGCTCCTGCCTGGTACCTTGCAGAGTTCTACAGCAGCAGAGAGACAAAAGAGAGACTTCGGATTGATTAAGTATTATTTTTCTGCATTTTATTGCTGCCTTTAGCTAATTCTGCCTAAAACGCTGATTTTCTAGAGTTTCTGTGATTTAAAAAAGCTTGTTTTAGCCACATATTGTACTTATTTTACTGCCTGCACTTTAACAAAGTTGTTTTTGTGTTTAAATTACCTGTTTACCTGTTGTAGGCTACACATTCAAGTGTGATAGCCATTTCTGTGCATTTAAAGTGTTTTTTTATTGTAATTGCTTTATTTTCTGAAAAAAAAACAATATATACTTGTTTTCCTGCCTTTCTAAGCTAGTATAGTCCAGTTTTCAGGTTAGTGCTGAATTCAGGGCTGTGTTACAAGTTTCTGTGTTTGCCCATACCTTACTTGGATAGAAGGAAGTTTCTCTGTTCACTGTGAGAGAAGGAGCTTTATGCAGCCTATCTGTCCCTAGAGGAGTGGTTTCAGCCCATAAATTAGTAGTTTATTGGCCATTTTGAGCAAAGTTCTATCTTTTTCATTTCCCTGCTATAAAACCCACATTTGCAGGGTTTTTGTGCTAGTATACAGCTCAGCAAGCTCCTGCCTGGTGCCCTGCAGAGTTCTACAGCAGCAGAGAGACAAAAGAGAGACTTTGGAGTGACTAAGTATGATTTTTCTTTGCATTTTCTTGATACCTTTAGCTAATTCAACCTAAAACACCAATTTCCTAGAGTTTCTGTGATTTAAAAAGTTTGTTTCAGCTACTTATTGTACTTATTTTACTGCCTGCACTTTAACAAAGTGCTTTTTGTGTTTTAAACTACCTGTTTAACTGTTGTAGGCTATACACTCAAGTGTGATAGCCATTTATGTGCATTTAAAGTGTTTTTGATTGTATCTGCTTTATTTTCTGAAAAAAAAAACAATAAAACAAAAAAATACTTGTTTTCCTACCTTTCTAAGCTAGTATAGTCCAGCTTTCAGGTTAGTGCTGAATTCAGGGCTGTGCTACAAGTTTTTGTGTTTGCCCATTCCTTACTTGGATTGAAGGAAGTTTCCCTGTTCACTGTGAGAGAGGGAGCTTTGAGCAGCCTATCTGTCCCTGGAGGAGTGGTTTCAGCCCAGAAATTAGTAGTTTATTGGCCATTTTGGGCTAATTTCTTCCTCTTTAATTTCTCTGCTATAAAACCCGCATTTGCACGGTTTTGTGTGCCTGGCAGGGCCGGTTAGCTAGGGTATAATTATTCCTGGCTCCACAAAGTCTACTCTTCAATTTTTCCCTTGGAACTAGACAAACTTTCAACTTTAGCACTCAAATCATTCACTTCTCATCCCGGCACTTGCTCAAAACTCATAGCAAGCACTAATAAACCTTAGCACTAGACCCCCCCCCCTATACTGTAGAGAAGGACAAGGCTCTCTATTCAACCTTACCAGCCAATCAGTAAAACAGTTCACTGTACCTATCCAAGCATGTCCAAAGGGCAGTTTCAGATGTACTCTCTGGTCTAACTGGTGAATCTGGGCATTTTGAGGCAATGTTACAATTGCCTCATGTACACAGGCAACCCTCTCCTCCTTCCACCAAACACTAATACATGAGAGAGATACAATTATACAGCCAAACTGGAGGCTAAGCTCTCTCAACCCAAGATGGAAACAGGCAATCAAAAGGAGAAGGGAATTACATGCATCACACCACCAGTCTCACATAGACCTATGAAACCAGCACTGGCAAAAAACAGACATAAATACACAGAAACATACTCGGAGGCTCTAAATAAAAATCTGCAAAGGCAAGAGAGACCTTCAAAGTAGACACCCAAGCAACCTCCTCCCACCAACACAAACCACAAAACACATACTTCACAAAACCAGTGTGCCACACAATCACATCCCTTAAGGAAAAATAACATGCCCAACACACTAGTAATAGGTGACTTTATAGTCAGGCACACTGACGTCCCACTCACTAGGCTGAACAAGGAGAAGGTTATTGTTAGCTGCCTGTCAGGTGCCAGGATCTGCCACAAAACACAAGCACTCAGGTCACTCCAGAACAAGTACAAATATGACTCTGTCATTGTCCATGTTGGTGTGAATGACCAGAGCTGTACCTCCCTGGGCTAAATGAAAAGAGACATGGAGGAGCTCTCTGATCACATAGCCCAGGCCGGTATAACCCTGACCCTGAGTAGCATCCTGCCCTCACCAAGAATGATACCATGGTATAGAGAAACAATTATCAATTTCAACAATTGGCTAAGCTTCTGGTGTCATTCAAATGGGATCTAGTGTCTGTCAGCCTGGGATGACATGCTCGACAAGCTATGCTGCTTTGCTAGAGATGGCTTGCACCTGTCATCCTTAGACTTTCGAATACTGACCGAGGCTCTTGCCACCCCATAGTGCCTTTTATAGGCAAGGCTTAAAAGGCAAACCCACCACTGTAAATAGCTCAAGTAACAAAAAACTGAGGGTAATGCTACTCAATGCCAGAAGTCTAAACCTCAAAATGCATGCACTTGAGGCACTCCTCAGTATGGAGAAAATCGATATATGCTATGTAACAGAAACCTGATTTAAGGCTCCAGAGAGCACCCCAGCACTACCAGGCTACAACTCATACCATACATTTTGGCCACAAAACCCGGACGGAAATACAAAAGGTGGGGAAGTATCCATATTCATCAAGGAGACCCACACCTCCAGGTTAGTGGCACAGCACGATGCTTCGGAGATCATCCACGTGCAACTAACAATGGGCAAAACTGCTATTCAAACTATAGCTTGCTACAGATCACCCACCATGTACCAGGACCCCCACTCCGCCTTCCTGGAAATACTGGGAAACATAAAGGTCCTACCAAACATCCCAATAATGCGTGATTTCAATTACCCAAACATTAACTGGGAGAACTACTCAAGTACAAACTCCCTTGCCCAACATTTCCTAGAATTTATAAACTCAAATGCCCTGGATCAACTGATCAACACCCCCACCAGAGATGACAACATATTGTACCTGGTCATCACCAACATGGGTGAACGGTGTTCCATACCGGAGGTCAACCCCTCGCTGGTTAGATCTGACTATAAACTAATCACTCTGGATATCCACATTCCGCCATGACCCCCGGTCAAAGAAACCACCATAAAAAACTTTTCAAAAGCAAACTTCACGTTACTTAAGATGGAGGTGGGAAGTTTCAAAGCCCCCATGCTAAATTGTTTATTAATGCACTCTATGGGCACCTACAAGAATGCATGGATCATGCTATCCCAAACAAAGCAAAGACTCACTCCTCCAAGAAAAGGAAACCAGTCTGGTGGACCCCTGCCATAAGCAAGCTATACAATAGAAGGAGGAAACTAGTACAGAAAAGAGTAAAATCCCAAGAAGGGAAGAAATCCCTGATCAGTATCAGCAAGAAACTACGTTCCCTCATAAAATCATCCAAGGCTAGCTTCGAAAGAAAAGTTGCCATGGACTCCAAAGATAACCACAAGGCATTCTTTAGTTATGTCAAGAATGTAAGTGGCAATTCTCAGATCGGAGTTAGTGCAGAATGGCACAAAATATACTGAACTGACCGATATAGCCAACATCCTAGCAGACAGGTTCAGTGCAAACTTCACCCCCCTCTCACCCCTAAAAGGGCCCATATATATACCAGAAGAATGTAGTGTCCCTGAAATCACAGACACTCATGTTAAAATAGCCCTCTCCAAACCCAAAAACACAGCATCAATGGGACCGGACGGTGTCCCAGGCTGCGTCCTACACGAGCTCAAAGATGAACTGACCCATCACCTAAACACACTGTTTAAACTCAGCCTCTCCACAGGCTATGTGCCCACAGAGTGGTGCACAGCAACAGTTATTCCGCTTCACAAAGGTGGAGCCACAATGGACCCCGAGAACTATCGCCCTATATGCCTGACTAGCTTGGTCTGCAAAGCTATTTATTTATTTATTTATTTTTATTTTATTTTACATTTGTTGACCGGGATAGTCCGACTGGATACATATCCATTTTCAGCGGAGGCCCGGGGAGCTATGGAGCGCATCATCATGGATCTCATTAACAGAGACATTGGAAACCTCCAAACACTGGAATCTACCCAGTTCAGCTTTGTTAAGGGCAGATCATACCTCTTAAACCTGGTGGACTTCTTTGTGACAGTTTCCAAGGCTATAGATGAGGGATTGGTGGTCCGCACAGCCTACCTAGACCTTGCAAAGGCCTTCAACACCATTCCCCACTCAGGTATTATAGACAAGCTTACCAGCCTGAACATAAACCCCTAGATCACGAGATGGGTTGCCAACTGGCTCACAGACAGAACCCACATGGTAAGAGTTGCAGGAGCTAGGTCTGACTCTAAACCGGTTACAAGTGGCATTCCCCAGGGCTCAGTCCTAGGACCCCTCCTGTTCAGCATATACTTCTCAGAGGTACAGGCAAGTACAGGAGGACTATGGCTGACCAAGTTCACAGACGACTGCAAACTAGGGGCTATAACTGACACTCCAGCTGACACAGACATCCTCCAAAAGGGTCTCACTGAGACAGATACCGGGTGTCAAAACCATGGCCTCGAGCTAAATGCCAAAATGTGCATAGTCATCCCCTTTGGAAAAAACAAAGTACCCACAAACTACCATATAGGTGGTAGCCCCCCTAAATATGGAAGACGTAATAAGGGATCTGGGGACCCAAGTAGATAGTAACCTCTCCTTTGATAATCACATTGACAAAGTGGTAAGAAAATCCTTCTATGTGGCCCAACTAATCACAAAAGGGTTTGCATCCAGATCGAAAGAGGTCATTGGGCCCCTCTATGCATCACTCATCAGAGCACAATGCCCCATTTGGGATGTACCTTTCAAGACACCTGCAACAACTGGAAAGACCACAGAAGTACCTCACCAAGAGGATCACTGGCCTCAAGCAGATGCCCTATGCAGCTCGACTGAAGAAACTCCAGCTGTACTCAGTTGCATACTGCCTACTTAGAGGTGGTCTCTGCCTGACATACAAGGCCATGTCCAACCCCGAATTGATGGACATGCTCCACCTAAAGAAAACCATATCCCCTTGAACCACACGCTCCAGGTATCTAAACCTCAAGACAACAACAAATAGGAAGTGCTGGAGGGATAGATTCTTGTCCCAGAGACTTCTCATGCTCTGAAACAAGACTCCAATCTACATTAGGCAGAGCTCCTTGCTAACCCTCTTCAAGAGAAACCTTGACAAGTGGATGGGAAACAGAAGGTTTACCCCAGGGATCACTTCAATGGCTCTGCTGGATAGAGGCACAGGGAACTAATCTAAGGGGGTGGGGAAAGCCAACACATTTTGGCTAGACTTATAAATGTCTTCGGGCAGATAGCCTAGTGCCTACCTATGAACCTATGAACCATGTTCTAACAGCCTAGCTTTAAAACACTTGTTACTCTCCCCCACATAAAATATGTTACAATGGCATCTATGAGCATTCCACGTACACCAACCTCTTGAACATATAGATTCCCACATGTTGTCTACCCTTTCCCCTCAGCAGGAATGACAGAATAAAATAATGGTAGACCCTATAGATCTACCTCCTACTGTATGGCATCTGTACAAAGCCTGACAGAATTTGGGACAGAGTCCCAAAAACATGGCCATACTTGAAATATTTCTGTTATACACTGAGAAAATTGCTGGTGTTACAGGGTTTGTTGTAACATATCTTTTCTGAGGGATATAAAGTCTGAAACACAAATGGATGTTAGCATTTACTGATTGCAATCACCAAAGTATGCTACTGGTTTGCCATGGATAACACCAGTCTGGGGAACAGATCAAACATAGCAGGCAAACCTCTGGCCATTATGTGGATAGCCCTACAGTTGAGAGCTATGCAGACACAAAACTTTGTCAGACTGAAACCCATGCAGAAGTAGCATGTTCAGATAAACCCTGTTAAACATGCAGTATTCAAAACATATAACAGCAATACTTACAGTCTGCTCCTAAGTCTGGAATCTTCTCCACCATTTAGTTGTCTTGTCTCCACAGGTCTTGTTCTAAGAGGTATTAGCTCACACTCCTCCAGAATCTCTTCCCCACAGGTAAGGGAAAGGGCCAATGCCTAATTGGAGTACGCAATTATAGGAGTGTGTTGCAATGACATTGGCTATTGGAATAACTACACAGCTGCTCTGCATGCAGTCAGCAATGGGGGAACTCCAATTGGTGCTCAGGCCATCACATGGTCATGAGCATTACTTACAAAAGACAAGCTTCCATCTACTCAAACCACCTCTGTCATAGACAGTCCATCAGTGCAAAGCTGAAGTAGTGTGGGGAAAAAAAAAAGGAAATTTTGGTGAAAAATCCAGAAAAATGGTATGTGAAACAAGTAAGCATGTAAATGAATGCAGAAGGTGGTCTGTAATAATGGAAAATTGGGGTTTGAAAGCATATGTCTCAACAAGACTTTGCTGTACTGATGCAATGCAGAACAGCCCTGATGGCCAGAGCATGTGGCTCTGTCTGTAGTGATAAGGCCTGCTACTAGCATGTTGTACATATCCATATGTTACCTGTGCATATAACTATGATACACATTTTGTCTTGTAAATATAAGACAAATATACAGAGCATGTGCAGAGTAAAGTACTTCTGTAGATGTGTGTGTTGAACTGCATGTTATATACTGAGCTCATACCATTCAACTGTCCAATGTTCTGCACACTGACCATATGTATGCCTCATATTTATAGTCATTTATACATAGTGTTGTGTTATGTCAGTAAACTCCTTGCCAAATCTGTGAAGACTGACATTATAACATCCCCTTTATTGTCCACTGGCTTTTCCCATTCTGGATTGCCACAATGGATCATCTGTTGCCATTTCTGCCTGTCCTCTGAATCTTGCTCACTCATACCAACCACCTGCATGTCCTCTCTCACCACATCTGGAAACTTTATCTGAGGCCTTCCTCTCTTCCTCTTATGTGGCAGCTACATCCTTACCATCCTTTTCACAATATACTCAGCACACCTCCTCTGCACATGTCCAAACTGATGTAATGCTGCCTTTCTCACTTTGTCTCATATCCATCCAACATGGCCTGAGCCTGTCATATACACATTGCTAAACCTGTGCACCCCTGTCACACCCATTGCAAATAATAACATCTGTAACTCTGCCATTTGCAGCTCTGACAGCTGCATTTTTGTCAGTGCCACTGTCTCCAACCCATATAACATAGGTGGTCTCACTGCTCTCTTGTAGACCTTACATATCATGTTTACTGGTGCTCATCTGTCACATATCACCCATGGCACTCTTCTCCACCCTCTCCATCCTGCCTATACTCTCTTCTTCACCTGTCCTCCATATTCCTCATTACTCTATGTTGATCCCAATCATTTGAACACATCCACCTTTGCCAACTGTACTCCATGCATCCTCAACATTTTGTTATCCTTCCTCTCATTCACACACAGATATTCTGCCCTAGTGCTGCTGATCTTCATTTCTCTCCTCTCTAGAGCATATATCCACCTCTCCAGGGTCTCCAAAAGTTGTTTCCTACTCTCAATACAGATCACTATGTCATCTGCAAACAACATAGTCAACGGGGACTCCCGTATGATCTTGTCTGTCAACCTGTCCATCACCATTGCAAACCAGAAAGGGCTCACAGCTGATCCCTAATGTCATCCCACCTCCACCTTAAACACATCCATCAATCCCAATGCAGACCTCAATGCTGTCACACTACCCTTGAACATATCCTGTACCACTCTTACATATATCTCTTTCACTCATGACTTCATCATACAATACCACAACTCCTGTCTAAGCACCCTGTCATATGCTTTCTGTAAGTCCAGAGAGACACAGAGCAACACCTGACCTTCTCTGTATTCTACCAGTAATAGTCTCAGAGCAAACATCACATCAGTAGTGCCCTTTCCATGCATGAAAGCATATTGCTGACCAGTACTCCTCACCTCCATGGGTAACCTACACTTACCCATAACCATGCTGTGACTGGGCAATGTAATCCCTCTGTAGTTATCACAGCTCTGCACATCAACCTCATTCTTAACACCATACCCAAGTACTTTCTCTCCACTTCTCATGCAATCTCACAATTCCCAAGATATCAGTAAACAGTCTGACTAATACACCACTGGCATTTCCCCTAAACAACCCCATGCTTCCACAGGTGTGTAATGTAGATCAACAGGCTTGCCAGTATTCATCTTCTTCATAGCTATCCTTACATCCTCCCCGTTAAGCCGTTGCACTTCCTGATTCACCATACTCACATCATCCAACCTTCTCTGTCTTATTCTCATCATTCATCAGCCTCTCAAAGTACACTGTCCATATGCTCAACACACTCTCCTCCATTGTGAGTACATATACCTCATCATCTTTTATCACCCTTATCTGCTGCACATCTTTCTGGCTCAGTGCATCTGTCGAGCCAATCGGTACAATTTCTTTCATTCCTCCTTAGTGTCTGACCTGTCATTGAACTCTTCATATGCCAATTCTCAGCCTTTGCCACCTCTTTCTTTGCCATGCACATCATCTCCTCATACTCCTGCCTACTTTTCTCATGTCTCTGACAATCCCACTCCTTCTTCCACAACCTCTGTCTCTGTATACTGTCTAGTACATCCTCATTCCACCAACAGGTGTCCTTGTACTGCTTTTTCCATCCACATGTCACCCCAAGCACCATTCTAGCTGTCTCCCTTACCAGCTCTGCTGTACTTAACCAGATATTTATTAGATTGTCACTGCCAGCCAGTGTCTGTCTCAACTCTTCCCTGAACTCTACCTCACAATCACCCTTTTCCAATTCACACCATTTGATCCTTGGTGTTGCCCCACTATTTCTCCTTATCTCGATCACCAACATCATCTCACATACCAACATTCTCTGCTGCCTAAATACATTTTCCCCTGTCACAACTTTACATTCTCCAATCTTCTTCAAACTGGCCCTCCAACATTGGATATATTCCACCTGTGTGCATCTTACACCACACTTGTATGTCACCCTATGCTCCTCCCTCATGTTATAGTGCATATTCACCACAGCCATGTCCATCTTTTTTGCAAAACCTACTACCATCTCACTGTCTCCACTCCTTTTAACACCATGCATACCCATCAATTGCCCATCCCCTCTGTTCCATTCACCAACATGCCCATTGACATCTGCTGCAATGACCAGTCTGTCACCCTTGGGTAAAGTCATCACCACATCATCCAACTGATGTTACATTTCTCTTTCTCATCCATCGCACAACCAACTTGCATAGCATATACACTAACAACAGTCATCATTACACCATCAGCTTACAGTTTCAGAAACATCACTCTATCAGACACTTATGTCATCCTCCAAAAACACTCGTGGCATTCCTGTTCCTTCAGCAGAAGCCCTATTCCCTTCCTCCTCCAGTCCACACCTTGATAGCACAGTTGTGACCTGCCTACCATACACCCAACCATAATCCCCTTCCATGTGGTGTCTTGCACACACACAATATATCAACCATCCCCTGGCCATCATATCAGCTAGTCTGGTCCCTATACCATTCATACTACCAACATTAACAATTCAATTCTTACCCTCAATACCATCCTCCCAGCCTGTCCCCTCTCTTCCTGCCATATGACTGTTGGACATAATCCAGGGGATGCCTTTCAGTGCAAAGGCTACTGTTCTATTGAATGACTCAAGTATGTTACAGCAATATTGAGACACTGTCACTGATTTGTCCCATTGCACCCATGCATGCATGACATCCTACAGATGTCCTGCTGTAACAGGTTGAAAGGAATGACTGCGCAGCAAGAGTGTGAATACAGTGTGCCATACTGACATAGAAAAGACATGTATGTGACATATTACCTATGAACATGTCAGTGTGAGTAGGTGTATGTGTTCACCTCATGAAAACAGACATGGGATGCAAAATGTCAGTTAGAAAAGCTCTACATGTTGTACACTTGTGTAATCTTCATTACTGTGCACCCAACACAGTGACATTTCTAAAGCTACTGATTGTTGCATTGTCCTGACACAGCCATGGTTAGCACAAGAAGCATGATTATCATTACTAAATTGGAGAGGTGTCCCACTGTGTCACGACTTTGTGGCCATGCCCACTACAAACAACAGATTGAACACATACATAGGTGTATGGGCTCAGCAATAACTTACTTGTCATACCTGCCTCAACCAAATTAGAGTAATCCCCTTTGCTGGACAGCAGCATTACACAAACCACAGACTTGTTCCCTATAGTGGCTGTACAGGGCAAAGTAGGGGCAGGAACCAACCTGAGTAAGCATATAAGATCACAGGTGGATTACTATAAGGCCAACTATGAGTACAAATTGGAGACATCCACCAAGGACAATCACAAGGCCATCTTCCCATATGTCTGTAATCTCAGAGGCAACAAACCAACCCAACCTGTAATGGTGGCCAATCAGATCACATACACACACAGCCACAGGCAACCTGATGCAGATAGGGTTAGGCAAACATCCCCCAGCTCAGCATCACTATAGGTGGATATGTACTGCACCCACACCCCTCCCCTCATCACCAGTGAGCAGGTACATATTCCCTACTGAATGGCAACAAATATAAGTATCCATGGGATGTCATATCATCCCTGTCTGCATCCTACATGAACTCAGGCATGTGCTCCCATCTGCATTACACACTGTAGTCACACCAAGCCACAGCACCATCCACACACCATCTACATGGAGAATGGCTAATGTCATCCATTTACACAGACCTGAATGAGGAATGATGGATTATGCAAACAACTTGCCCTCACTGTGGGCAATATGACTCATCAGGACCAGGAGTGCAATGCAATCTGATACTGTGCTGATAGATTACAAGGGTATGGTGTGGTTGTGAGTGGTGGCTACTGGTATGGTTGTGAGTGTTGGATGTTGGTATTCAAGGTACATGTGCAGGTACTGGACATTCTGTTGCCAAATGTATGGGGTCCTGTCATGTGTTTCCCTGTTAGTGTCTACCAGGTGCAATGTCATATCACCAGCGGGAAACTTTTTCACCAGTGGAATGCAAACTGATAATGGAATCCATAATACAGAACCACATAGTACTGTTGGGCTGAAGCCAGCAACATCTGCAAGAGAGAACCACCCTGTGGGAGGACCCTGTCCACAGGGTAAATTAGGTGGGCCTGCACACATGTACCTATGAGCAGGTGCAGTATCATACCACCAACCTCATATGCCATGCCTGGCAAAAGGCTACTGCCATGGCCAGGGACCTCACAGCCACAGCTGGGGGCCAAGCCATGCAGCCCCTACTGACACCAAAGGAGGAGCCCCTTGTCAAACTTGGGCCACCCATCACAGTACAATACCAGGGTGCAAAGCCCCACTTGCTGGAGGAGGGTGGCATCCACACAATGGACAAGGAGAATGCAGGTAAGATCCTATTGGAGAGTAGTAGAGTACTGTATGAGACATACTTGTATCTGCACAGTATCTACATGCATCTGCCATGTCAGATTGCAAATGTAGATGGGGATTTCTAATGTACAGAATTGCAAATCTATGATGAAGGACAGCAAATTGTGTAGTATTTGGGTGTTGTACTGTAAATGTGCAGACATGCTGCATCCATCCTTTACCTAGGGCACATGTGAGCCTGCTAATAATACCTCTCTCCAACAACTACATAGGTCACGCTGGTCTGCATATGAAACAGCAGCCTGAAGCGGGTGAGTATGGAATTGTTCAGTTGCAATTTGACAATACTGCAGGCATGTGGAGGGCATGCGTGTGACCATGCACATAAATATGACTAATAGCAATATTGCTTTATGTGCATGTTCACTTGTGGTGGAGTTAATTGTATTGCATCACAATGGTCACCACAGGAGTGCATCTGTAGAGAATGTAACATTCCTGTAGCATACCTCACAACCTGTCAGTGCAGGACACCTGGACAGACACCAGCAAAATATGTTAGACAAACTGACTAAGGTAGGGACATGTGTGAAACATTACTGCTATACAGTTGGTATAAAATGTATACACACACTTGTAAAAATGCCATTTGTTTCTGATATATACTGATTGAGACCACAATATGTCGGTCCACACCTTTCCCAACTTTTAATGTGATCCATGACATGAACAATTCAGTTGTAATGCCAAGCATCTGGACTCTTGTATTGCACCTACAAGCCTGAACAAGTGTGAGGGTAGCAGACATTGTATCAGTATGCTGTTTCAGTCAGGTATGATACTTGATGCTGCTATATGTGTCAATAGACTCACTGTGGCCTGTTTGGCAACAATATCACATGCATGAGCATTATAAAGCAGACAGAGCACTAATAGATTCCAAACATCTGGATGTTCCAGACACAGCTGTACAGAGGACTGGTACAATGGTTTCACATGCTGCATGTGAGGCAGCTGCCACTACCACACTATATAAAGTAATGACATCAGGAGGTGGCCACCTGCCATGTAGGGTATACATACACACACATAGACACACACACACACACACACACACACACACACACACACACACACACACACACACACACACACACACACACACACACACACACACACAAACAAATACCAGTATTGAGATTAGAACTCCTACCTATCTATATATGTCTACTATAGCCACAGAGATTATGCAATTTCACCTCATCCAAATGTACTTGTAAGGTGAATGACATCAACAGGACTACTAAATTAGTATGAGTATGGTGGTACACAACTCAAAATCGTACAACTTTCACAGTACATGATTCTCACACAAACAGACACACAAACTGTTGCCAGTATTGAGATTAGAACTCCTGCCTACCTAGTTATTTGTATTATGGCATTACTCAGCAGATATCCCACAAAGCTTATACAATTTCACCTTGCAGTTATCATATGTGCCACAGAGCTTATACAATTTCACTTGGTCCAAAGGTACTTCTAAAGTGAATGACATCAACAGGACTAGTAAACTGGAGTGAGGGGAAGTGTAAAGAGTGGTACACAAGTCAAAAATAGTATAACCCGCACAGTACATGATTCTCACACATATATCCACACAAACACACACACACACACACACACACACGCACACACACACACACACACACACACACACACACACACACACACACACACACACACACACATTTGCCAGTATTGGGATTAAAACTCCTACCTATCTAGTTATTTCTACTACAGTGTTGCGCAGTTATCAGAAGTGCCACTGAGCTTATACAAGTGCATGTAGTCCAAAGGTCCTTCTAAGGTGAATGACATCAACAGGACTACTAAAGTGTAGTGAGGGGAAATGTAAATGGTGGTACACAAGTCAAAAATAGTATAACCCACACAGTACATGATTCTCTCTCTCTCACACACACACACACACACACACACACACACACACACACACACACACACACACACACACACACACACAGTTGCCAGTATTGGGATTAGAACTCTTGCCTATCTAGTTTTTTTTTTCTACTATAGTGTTATGCACTATAGAGCTTATACAATTTCACCTACTCCAAATGTACTTCTAAGGTGAACGACATCAACATGACTAGTAAAGTGGAGTGAAGTGCAAAGGGTGGTACATAAGTCAAAAATGGTATAACCCCACACAGTACATGATTCATGCATACACAGATAGTTGCCAGTATTGGGATTAGAAACCCTGCCTATTTAGTTATTTCTACTATAGTGTTACACAGTTATCAGATGTGCCATGGAGCTATTACAATTTCACCTACTCCAAAGGTACTTCTAAGGTGAATGACATCAACAGGACTACTAAATTGGAGTGAGGGAAAGTGTAAAGGGTGATACACAAGTAAAAAAGGGTATAACCTGCACAATGCATGACCACAGCCAAAATCACAAACTAATAAGAAAGAAATCCACAACACTGCCAAAATGCCTTTGGTGTAATAAATGGCTGGTGTATCTTTTGGCAGTATTGTGGATTTTTTTCACACAACACATGATTCTCTCTCTCTCTCTCTCTCACACACACACACACACACACACACACACACACACACACACACACACACACTTGCCAGTATTGAGATTAAAACCCCTGCCTATCCAGTTATTTATACTACAGTATTATGCAGTTACTGCACATGCTACAGAGCTGACTGGATTTACTACTGGCCAAATATGCTGATAACTGTACATCTGAGATAAAGTATTACAGGTGGCAGAAAGTCTGCCTTCAGTTTCTCCTTTACATCTTGCTAGTTCTTTCTGTCTTGCACTTCAAATAGCATTATAGCTTTGCACTTCAACAAGTTATTGTATTACTAAGTGTATCACACCTGGGAGCCATTAGCAGTGCTCGTTCATCACAAAATTAGCCCTGGTACTTACTAGTTATAACCACCCCTCCTGGCATGATTGAAGTGCGGCTTTTTGTGCTTTCACCCATTAACCTGGTGCACTTGTCCATTCTGAGGTACCATTGCAACTGCCTCATGTACATAGACAACCCTCTCCTCTTAACTCCAAACACTCAGACCAATGAGAGTTACCCCTATATCACCAAATGTGGAAATATGCACCCTCCAGCAAAGATTTGACAAGCTGGTCAAGAGGATAAGATCAACACCTGCACCACACCATGTAGAACACATAGCTCGTAACAGCACCCACTTTGACAGCCCTGACATACACTGAAAAGCTACACACTCAATGTACATTTACACAAATAGTATAGTGCAGCAAAACAGACACCCACTCAGACACCATGTCATAGCAAATGCCAAAGGACACAGATTTCACCTACACAGTGTGCCCCTTAATCTAAGCTCTTAAGGCTGACCACCTTGCACAATACAGTGATCATGGGTGAGTCAGTACTGCAGCACACAGATGTCCCACTCAGTAAGTTGATTATGGAGGAGGTAACAGTCAACTATCACATGCCAGCATCCAACACATAACACACCCACTCAGGCCACTCCACAACAACTACAAGTATCACTCTGTCATCATCCATGTGGGTGTGAATGACCTGAGACACACACAACCCTGGACTACATGACAAGAGACATGGTTAAACCCTCATATCATGTGGTCCAGGCAGGTGTAACAGTAGTCCTGAGCAGTATACTGCCATCACCCAGAATGATGCTGCAGTACTATCACCAGATAATTGACTACAACATTGGCTTACATGATGTGTGTAATTCTCAGGAGATCCATACCTCTCTGCTTGGGATAACATGATCGACAGACCTCAATGCCTTGCCAGAGATGTCCTAAATCTGTCAGCCCTGGGTTTCCAATTACAGAGTAAGTGTCTTGCCACCCTCTATAGTGCCTTATTAGGCAGTTTTCCAAATCAAATTGCCACTGTAACAGCTAGACATGAATACAATCTGAGGGTCATGCTACTCAACAGTAGACATATGTCAAGATGCAGTCACTCAAAACACTCCTCAAAGTGGAGGACTTGACATTTGTGCTGTAACAGAGAGGTGGTTTACAGAGGCAGAGAGCAGCCCTGCACTAACAGGCTATGACGCATTCCACAGCTGTCAGCCCCCAAACATGGACCATGCCTCCACAGGTAGTGTTGTCTCCATATTCACAATGGATATGCACACGTCCAGACTAGTATTCCAGCATAATGTATCAGATGTACTTTCTGTACAGCTGAATTTGGGTAATAGTGCAATCCACACCATAGTCTGCTATCGGTCCCCATCTATGTCCCTAGACTGTCAATGCACATTCCTCAACACCCTGGCATCTATGAAAGTCCAACCCAACACTAACATAGTAAGAGACTTCAACTACCCCTCCATCACCTGGAGAAAGTAGTCAACCACCAGTACACTGGCCAATGCGTCATGGAATTCATCAGTTCCAATGCCCTGGACCAGCTCATACTGACCCCTAGTAGAGGATGCAACAACCTTGACCTGTTTTGAATACTTAAATATGGGACTGTTGCTCAACCACAGTTGTCAGTCCCTATCTGGTCAGATCCATACATGATGTAATCATCATGGAGCTCAACATCTCACCCACACCTTCCACAAAGGTCACCACCTTGCAAAACCTCTCCAATGCTGACTTTGCAGTCATAAAAATAGGGGTGGATGACTTCACTGCACCCATGCCAATGGGAAATTGCTGCATGACTGTCGCATCATACACATATGCACTGTACAAACATGTACATGGATGCATAGTGCTAGCTATAGCTAACAGAACACAGACACTGTCCTCCAAACACTGGAAGCAAATGTGATGGTCTCCTGCCATTACTAAGGTGTACAACAGAAGGAGGACACTGTTGCAGAAAAAGGTGGTGTCCCAAGACTGATGAACCCCCTTATTAGCTTCAAACACAACTTGGGATCCCTCATGGAATCACCTACAGGGAGCTATGAAGGCAGAATTGCAGCAGACACTGATAACAATCACAAAAGCCTTTGATATTTATATCAGCAACCTCCACAGCAATAGCCACAAGTGCTGTGAGTTATGCACAATGTTAATTCCTATCCAGAGACAACGGATATAGGCCCCAGTCTTGCCAACACGCTCAGTGCCAGCTTTACTCCTCTCTTCCTCCAAGGGGACAATCACAATGGCAGATGAATCCCAGGCACCCAGCATTACTGCAGGCCAGGTTAGACCTGCATTGTCCGCAGGCAAGAATACAGCTTCCACAGGACCCCAACATATCTGTGGCTGTGTTCTACATGACATACATTGAGACCTGGCACCACATCTGTGTGCCCCGGTCAGTCACAGTCTCACCTCAGACTTAGTCCTTCCAAAATGGCACACTGCTACAGTCATCCTTCTCCATAAAGGGGTAGCATCTACAGACCCTGGGGATTATTGGTCCCTTAGCCTGACAAGTCTACTATGTATGGGTATGGACTGCATCATCAGGGACCTGATTGGCCAATATATGTGTGATCTCTTAACTCTGTACCCCACACAGTTTGGCTTTGTGTATGCCAGATCGTGCCTACTCAACCCGGTTGATGTCTTTGAGTGAGTCACCAGGGCTGTGTATGACAGTAAGGCACTGCATACAGCCTACCTCAATCTGGTCAAGGCTTCTGATATCATTCCTCAGTCAAGGGTTGTTGATAAATCCTGCAAACTAGGCATCAACCCCTATGTCAGTGGGTGGTTTGAAAATTGGTCACAGAACACACAGTGTGACAGTGGTAAACTCCAAGTCAGACTGGCAAGCAATCACAAGTGGAGTCCCACAGGGATCAGTACTGGATAGTGTCCTGTCCAGCATTTACTTCTCAGGAATCCAGCCCAATACAGAGGAACTCTGGCTAACCAGGTTCACAGAGTACTACAAGCTGGGAGCTATCATGAACTCCACAAGTGATGCAGACATCCTACAAAAATGCCTCACTGAGACCAATGACTGGTGTGGAAACCATGGCCAGAAGCTAAACACCACAACATGCATCATCATTTTGGTACAACACTCAGTTCCCAGTAAGTACCACATCAATGGCAGCCCAATGGACACTGTAGGCATTATAAGAGATCTGGGGACACAGGTTTACAGCAACTTCTCCTTTAAGCAGCACATTGCTACTGTGGTCTAGATGTCCTTCTATATGGCACATTGCGCAACCAAGGTAATGATCTCTGTCTACTATTCCCTCATTAGACCACTCCCCAAGTATTATGGCCCATTTGCCATGTACCTCACTAGACACCTGCTATAGCTGGAGAAGCCACAGAAGCACCTCACAAAGGGGTTCCTAGGCATTAAACACACATCCTACACAGACAGACTCAGAAAACCAAAGCATTCTCTGTGTCATATCACCTAACTAGCAGCTGTCTGTGCTTGCCTTACAAAGCCATGTCTGACCCAGCTGGTTTAGAAATGCTACATATAAATCCATACACAACACACACTGGAGAGACCTCTACCTCAGTACCACAATCACCACAACATACTGGTGGGACAGGACCCTCACCAAGAGACTACATATGCCCTGGAATACACTTCCCATACATGTCATGCAGAGCACTTAGCTGACCCTGTTCCAGAGAAATCTTGATGAGTGGATGGGTAATAGACAGTTCAATCCAAGGATCACTGCATTGGCTATACTTGATAAAGGCACTGGGAAATAACATAGTGTGGCACAATGGCAGGACCCTTCTATGTGCTAGGCTTGTTAAGGCTCCTGGGCCATTAGCCTACTACACACTTGTGAACCTATAAAGGGAATGACATCAGCAGGACTGATAAAGTAGTGCAGTGGGTATTGCACTTATCAAAATACTTTGTCCTATAAACAGACACACTTACGCATACACACTTGCGAGATGTAAGAATAGAACCCCTACCTAACTATTGATTTGTACCATAGTGTTATGAGTTACTGCACGCACTACAGAGCTTACTGTGCTAAAAGTTGGCCAAAGGTACTGCTATAGAGAATGATATCAGCAGGACTGCTAAAGTAGGATAGTGGATGGGAAATGTATCAAAATGCTTCTGCTTACAAACATACATACCCACACACATTTGCCGGATACAAGAGTAAAACCCCTGCCAAATTCATCATTTGTACTAAAGCATTAAGCATTTATCACACACACTACTGAGCTTATAGGGCTACCAGCTGGCCAAAGCTGCTGATAAGGGACTGACATCATCTGGACTGATAAGGTAGGGCAGTTTGAAGTGTTGTGGGGTGGAATGGCATAAAACTTTTTCACCTATAAACAAACAAACAAATACACCACTCCCTCAGTCTTGCAGACACAACAGTCACACACACACTTTTACCAGGACTGAGATTAGAACTCCTACCTAACTAGTTATTTGCATTATCATGTTATGTAGTTATTGCACACACCACAGAGCTTATGGGGCTGAGTCCTAATGGAAGGCACTTCTAAGATGACTGATATCTGCAGGACTGCTAAAGTAGGGAAAGGGGAAGTGTACTGGGTTTGAATGGACCCAAAAGCTTTTAGTTGTGAACACACACACACACACACACACACACACACACACACACACACACACACACGCACACACACGCACACACACACACACACACACACTTTTACATTTGCCAGGACTGAGATGAGAACTCCTACATAAACAGTCATTTGTACTATAGTGATATGAAGTTACTGCACATGCCACAGTGCTTATGGGGCAAGATTTAAGAAAAGTGACTTCTATGGTGACAGTCATCTTCAGGACTGCTATGGTGGGACAATGGGAAGTGCACTGGATGGGGAAGGCCTTTTCATTCTTAGATCCTACTGACATTTCTCTAAGTATATGAGTATGCCCAGTGTATCCTTCTTTAGTACACGTGGGACTCCATTCCAGGGGGTGTTGTACTCAAGTCCAGTTGGTTTTGTGCTACAGCCATACCTCTCAACCTGTTGGTGAAGGATATCTGGAGATAAACTATCAAAATGTGGGGACAATAGGCCATACAGTGATTGTGACAATCTCTCTCAGTCATGTATGTGCTGCTAGGGCTACAGGGCTTGTTTTAGCAGACATCTGTCACGTATGCCATTTGACACTGTCATGTATTGTTTCAGTATCTCGTGACATACCTTTTCAGATCATCACAGTGATTTACCAGGGAATACAGGATGGATGATGCACACACCATGTTTATGGGCCAAATGCTACACATTCTGACACAATCCAGCCTGTTTAGGGGTGTGCCTACAAGCAATTGATTGCTGGTGCTGTGGAAATGGTCCAGCACCTTGGCGATATATTACAATGGTGGAATCTCTGTGCATTTATGTTTGGGCCTGGTCTGATTTCCAATCCACAATTGGGTAATATAGATCAGACAGGATCAGGGTGACAGGCAGACTACAGATAGATTTGTAGGGGATAGGATATGTGGGGGGGCCTGGGCAGATATGTTTGCCTATAGCTACCAGTACTTTGCATTGGGTTCTCCTCAATGGTTGACTGCACTTGGAGGGTCTTGTGTGTGTCAGACTGTTTGACCAGCCTGGAGGTGTGTGTTTGTCACCCATAAATGTATGGCCCACCTCATTTTGCTTGGATGGCCACATGTTGGGGTCAGGATGTTGCATAGGATGAGTGATCAGTGATACTCCTCATGGCTGTGGCCCAGGGTTTTCTGGGTGCAGACATGTTACCATCTTCCAGGGTTAGGCCTGCCTGCAGTGAGTGCATTCCCATGTTTAAACTCCTAGTCCTGCCTGTCAACTGTACAGAGTATCACAGAATGTCCACATCCATGACTCATATATCTTGTTGGTTACCCAAAAAAGCGTGGTTTTCCAACAAAAGTATTTTGCAAGTCACTCAATGTTAAAGTCAGATATTACTGACAGTTGACATTGCCATTTCAGACTTCATACCCATCAGATATTCTGTGCTACTACAAATCATTACATCAACTTTATAACATTATTAGAGCAGTATATCACAGGTGACCTTCTCTTTGCACCTTCATCACCCCATTATTCATGGCTTTGTCCTGATTTCTGGCTCCCTGAGGCTGGCAGGTTTGCTCCTAGCAGTTGTCAGTATGGCCTTTCTTTGCATTTTGTGGACTGTGTTATGTTGGTGTTATGGACCCCATGACTCTCCCTAAAGGGCACTGTGGGTAAGGCATAGGCATTTGCCAGAGGCCTGCAGGCCAGGTGTGACAGATGCAGGCCATCTGTAGCAGGGTAGTGCATTCTGATGAGCATATGTTCCCAGGCTGCCAGCAGGAGACACCCCTGGGATAACACCAGTAAGTTGACTATGGGTGTTACTGACAATTGCTTTCTGTTACTATTGCACCATCACTCTGGGTGACAGTTGGATGCAGCTTAAAACTAGGAACATATTACTGCTTTTCTATGGGACTATGGGGGGTAAAACAACTGTACATGATCCACATCTGCATAGACTGTGCTGATATTTGCTTAACATTTTGTTCCCATATAGCATAGTGGTGTGCCCTATCTTTCAGACTACAGGCATAACATTATCAACCAGAGTAAGATTGTTCTGGCATAGACATTTGTAGTTTCAGACTTCTTACCTTTCAAAGCCATACTGCCACTGCCAGACCTGCTGTGATATCACTTTGTAAAAGTCTGTGGGTGGGGATTTCATGGATGTCGCCATGTGGGGGTCTTTGCCAGGCATTTCTGTATGGTTTTCTACAGCTGATCTGCTGTGTGGGGTTGGTGGTGGGTATGAGACTCCCACTTTGACATCCATGCATGTGACCTATGGAACCCCCCAGTTATTTGGCTCACCACATATACTGCAGTGGTATTTGTCGACAAGGGTGGTACTGCATGGTGTGCATAAGGCAGTACTGGGGATACACTCCCTGCTGTCCTACAGAGCTGTCATTTGTCTGCTGCTGTCCCAGTTAGCCACCATATTCCCTTACATGCTTGATCAATACCATAGATATCCAATCAGAAAATTCCCCTCCATTAGTTTATTTTGTTACAGAGACTGGCTTACCTTGTGCCTGCAGTTATTGTGAGGGTGGTGCTTGAGGGCTGACTATGTTGGATGCACGAAATACACTGCCTATACATGGTCAATTATAGGTGATGTGATGTTTGGCATCCATTTTACTGTGTGTGTGATTCAGAGAGAGAGATCAGACCCTGGGCCCCTACAGTGTCAGTGTATGTGCTATGCATTTCCTCTTTGCCAAGGATAGGGCATACTGGGCATGCCTCTGTCTGCCTACAGGGGCAGGCTCAGGATGTTCCTCTTCCGAGTTACTCTGTGCCTGTGGAGGCCTTGGTAATGGTGTGGGAGCTGTGTGGCCCTTCCCCATTTTGTCATTTTGTTCCTGCTGCAGCTGTGTCCACAGGATCATATTATTTAGCATGACAGTACTATGAACATGTGTGGACATGTGGCTGGAGAGTACAGCAAGGCTCTGATGGATATGTCTAGGCAGTGGAACCATGATTTAAGCATCCTAAACGCATGATCTATAATGATCCTGCTTTGTGCATGTACCTCACTATGGCATTCTTGTGTGGGTGTGTGTGCATTTCTGATGGGTGTCATCAGCCATAGCTCCAGTGCATAGCCAACATCCCCCCACCAGCTGGCCATATGTGATGTCCCCACTGACAAAAGCCCAGTACAGCTGTGACGAATGCCAGATGTGGGAGTCGTGATAGCTTCCAGGGCTGCCAGCACACACATTCATGATAATGCCCTGGGCATTGCACATGACCTGGCAGGTGATGGCTTTTGCGGTTCATGCAGACTCTACCCAGTTCACCAGGTGGTGCTTTGATGTGGATGTGCATGCAGTCTATGGTACCCGGTACTTCTGGCTAGTCTGCTACATGGTGGAAGAGACACATATTGCTGGTCCTCTCCTCACGGGTGCTGGGGTAGTGAATATGCTCAATGGCATGTGGTCATGTGGCATCCAGGAACTGGTGGAGTATCCTGGACGTGGATGCCTGTGAGATGCCCATGATATCCCCAATTGGTCTTTGGAAAGTACCTGTAGCTAGTATTCTTAAGGCTACACATACCTTGGTATCCACTGGGATGGGTTCCCCTCTGTTGGTTCTGGCTGAGAGGCTAGGTTGGCACAACTCAACAAGTTGCTGAAGTATGTCCCTGTCCACCCTGTATCGCTCTACTGTCTCCAGATCATGTAGCCCCTGGTAGGTTACACTGGGTCTGAACACTCTCCTCCTCCTCCTCAGTCTGAGTTGGTTGTCAGCATTTCCTCCTCACCACCCTCAGTCTCTAGCACATGCTGATAGATCAGAGAACAGCAGCCCCTAACATGTTTTGTTAGATTTGTCAGTTTAAAAGTCCCCCAAATGTGTACACCAGTAGTGTAGTGTTTGTGGGAAAAAACAGACTGAAAGCTGTTTGCATAGTTTATAGTAGTGTGCTGGGCTGCTGCCTGTGTAATTGGCTGATTGTGATACATTCCACCTGTCAGTTATGGTTGTTCTCCTTGATTGCCTTCTTTCTGCAGTTTTCCCTTCCCATTTCCTCCCTGTTTAAGCCCTTATGCATGCCGCACATTCCTGGTGCTCAAATGTCAACAGTTTGCTATCCCGTTTTTTTTTTTTTTTTGTTTCAGGGCCGGTGTATGATGCACAAACCTGTTTAGGTAAAGTAAACAGTTTTAAGCATAACTGGCCCTTCCTAGATGTGAACATGATCTGCATTTCATGGAATATGGATATACAGCCTCAGACACACCCCTTACCTTAGCTGTGCTTAGCTAAGGGCAAACAGGAGCCAAAAAAAAAAACTTTTATTTTACAAATATTTTAACTATATTTCATGCCAATGGCCATGTATTCGGCCATTGGCATGCCTAATTAAGGGACTGCATGCTTTCTTTGAGGCTGTCATGCCTCTGTTTTCTATTTTATAGAAATGTATTTGGCTTCTGCACCCTACACTATTCCTGCACGGAGACCTGCCTACTTCCTTAATTGTTAATTCGGCTCATTTGCATGGTTTTCACCAGCAAATGAGCTGATAAGCATACTGCAGGGCTTTCTATGTAGGAACAGTGTAGATAGGCTCATGCACGTCAAAACAGCATGTTCCTGGATCACTCAGTGGCCATATTTCACGCAGGAGCATCTACACTGTTCCTGCACAGAGAATTCAACTTCATGAATCATGGGGACTCTTTAGCCCAGACATATTAACAGTAATGGAAAAAATACAGATGGGGGGATTGTACACTAAATTCTGTTATACTGAATAATAAATTAATGCTGAAGTGGAAATGCTTAAACTGTACTCCTACCCCACAAGCAAATGTGATGAAAGTGTATCAAAGCACAAACGAAAAAACTGTTAAACTAAGAACTATGCGTACTGACGAACAAGAACACTATAAGAGAATACTTCATAAAATAGGCAGGCGTTTATTAAATCCAAGTAGATGTTAGCGCTTTCGGCTAAATCAAATATTTAGCCTTCTTCAGACAAACAGCGGAGTTTGGAATCACAATTCTTAAAATACATTCATAAAAACCAATTAGAATAAAGTGCATTTTTCAATTACATGTAACCATAGTTACCTTAAAGCAGAATGATACATTGCATATATAAATCTTGAATGAAAATGAGATACTGCTACGTGCAATACAACAAAGTAACAAACCATCCCTTGTCACAAGTATCCTTATTTATAAAATCATTCACCCAAATATTAGATAACAAGTACATATATTATTTACCAAATTGCTCTATCTTACACCTTACTACATAAATTTATAATATTCAAAATGTTGTGAAATCCTACCTAAAGGACTAAAAAATATATTTATAACTATACAGGAAATACAATACTAGAAGGTATTCCTGCTTAAATATTAGTTTATTAAAAACTACTAATTTACTTTCCCTATTCTTACTTATATAAGAGAATAGGTAAATAACATTAAATCTGTGCATTCTATTAAAAAATGCTAAATGTTGAACAAAGTTACTAATCTGAATATGAAAAAACGCCCGAAATGTGTTATCTATTGTAAGATAACCATTTCAACACACATTTAATTGATAAATTATCATTAATGCCTGGTAATAAATGTGCCCTTGTTCGGATCTGCCACATAAGTTCATCCATCTCCAGCCTAATTTGCCAGGGGCCACCTCTTACATCTGGCAATCTTTGTTGAACTATGACAAAGCTAAAAGAATGTCCTGTGTTGTCCATAATATGTTTAGCTAAAGCGTTGTTTTCATCTTTTCTACTAATAGCATATGTATGTTCATATATTCTGGTCTTAATTCTGCGCTCTGTCTTACCAATGTAAAAAGCTTTACATTGGTTACACAGGGCAGCATATACCACGGACTTGCCATTGCTGATTTACAAACATCTCCAACAATTTAATACTTTTCACATGGAATTACAGGGAACAGTAACATAACAGTAATTCAACAGCAGAAGCACAATAGAAAGTGTTGTAACAGAGGATCAGTCACAGCATCTGCTGGTCTGGCAGCATGCCATATGGTAAGAAACATTTATGGAATCACTCATCTGCCATTAAGCTGTATAGTATGACAAAACAATTGCAGTATTAAAGACATGTCCAGATGAAGACATGCAATGTTGCTGTTGTTGTTGTTTGTCTTTCGGCTTTTTTCCCCAGTAAGAGGTCACCACAGCGGAACTCCAGTCCGCTAATGATTGGCAGTACATTTTTTATGAAATGCCAAGGTGCCAGCTCAACACCCAACCTTCAACGAAGGCACACCCATTTACGCATGCATGTCTTTCGAATACTACCTAACCACAGGTAGGACATGCAGGCTCCACACAGAAGGCACTCCCAAGCCAAGCCAAGAATCAAAAGGGAGAACCTGTTGCTGTGAGGTAACAATGCTACCACTGTATCACCGCAGAATACTACAGATCATAATTACCTTTTGAATAGGTAGTTCATGTGAGCAATAAATGACATAAGAAACATTCACATCATGTCATTTTTGAATACATGCTAGGACAGATAGAGGGATGCATAACAATTATGGTCACCAGGGGGACTGCAGCCCCTCAGAACAAAAAGAAAATTAAAAAGTTTTTAAATTTTCACGGACTTAGTCCCGACTACTGCTATGCGCATGCTCCAGGCAGTCTGGCAGTCCCAGAAACACATGGAGACGTCTGTGCACTTTTAAAGTGCACAGACTCACAGGGAGGATGTATTGAGGCCGGACTGCAACAGCAGCAGTCAGGAACAGTCTCGTCAGTAGGTTTGATTTCAGGGATCTCGCAGGATTAGCTGGAAGCTGGATATTATGGAGAATGGACAGGTAAGTGTATGGTGCCTTTTACTTTTACACTGTATGCGTTTTACTTACTTTGTCTGTGTATGGTGCTTGTTTTAAACTTTGTGTGTGTATGGTACTTGTTTTATACGTTTTGTGTGTGTATGGTGCTTGTTTTATACATTTTGTGTGTGTATGGTGCTTGTTTTATATGTTTTGTGTGTATGGTGCTTGTTTTAATCTTTGTGTGTGTATGGTGCTTGTTTTAAACTTTGTGTGTGTATGGTGCTTGTTTTAAACTTTGTGTCTGTATGGTGGTTGCTGCTTTGTGTGTGTATGGTGCTTGCTGCTTTGTGTGTGCATGGTACCTGCTGCTTTGTGTGTATGGTACTTGCTGCTTTGTGTGTGTATGGTACTCGCTGCTTTGTGTGTGTATGGTACTTGCTGCTGTGTGTGTGTGAAAATGCCCCAGGTGCTCATGGTGGTGTGGTAGGGAATACCTCAGGCTTGAACCCTGTACCCTGTATGCAGGTGTTAAAGACTTGAGTTCCCTACCCACCACCATTTTGCAGATTTTTGCCTCATATTTGATCTGATCTGTTCCTCATAATATCTGTGGTTTGTAAATGTTGCAATGCTTGATATTTGATGGTGTAGTAGTAGCATTGTTGCCTCACAGCTGCAGGTTCTCAGGTTTGATTTTTGGCTGGGGTTCCTTCTTTGTGGGGTCTGTTATCTTCTCCCTGTGTTTGTGTGGGTTTGCTTTTATTTGATGTTGCACTGGTAGCATTGTTGCCTCACAGCTGCAGGTTCTCAGGTTTGATTCTTGGCTGGGGTTCCTTCTTTGTGGGGTCTGTTATATTCTCCCTGTGTTTGTGTAGGTTTGTTTTTATTTGATGGTGCACTGGTAGCATTGTTGCCTCACAGCTGCAGGTTCTCAGGTTTGATTCTTGGCTGGGGTTCCTTCTTTGTATCTTCTCCCTGTGTTTGTGTGGGTTTGCTTTTGTGTCCTCCCATGTTACAAAGACATGTCTGCATTATTTCTTCCTGGGCCTCTGCTGAAAATTGTATTTTTGTTCCAAGTCAGACTGTCCTGATTAACAAATGTTAAATAAAATTGACAGGCATTTGAATTTCAGACTTCAGGTTTCTGAATGTTTAATTCCTTGCATATTTGATGGTGCAGTATTGTTGCCTCACAGCTATAGGTTTTCTGGTTTGATTCTTGGTTGGGGTGGCTTCTGTGTGGAGTCTGCATCTCCTCCCTGTGTTTGTGTGGATTTGCTCTGGTGCCCAGCCATTTTACAAAGACGTGTCTGCAGTATTAATCCCTGCGTCTCTGATGAAAATTGTTTTTGTTCTGTCCGCAGTAAAATTGACAGGCATTTGAATTTCAGACTTCAGGTTTTTGAATGTTTAATTCCTTGCATATTTGATGGTGCAGTGGTTGTATTGTTGCCTCACACCTATAGGTTTTCTGGTTTGATTCTTGGTTGGGGTGGCTTCTGTGTGGAGTCTGTATCTCCTCCCTGTGTTTGTGTGGATTTGCTCTGGTGCCCAGCCATTTTACAAAGACGTGTCTGCAGTATTAATCCCTGCTGAAAATTGTTTTTGTTCTGTCCGCAGTAAAATTGACAGGCATTTGAATTTCAGACTTCAGGTTTCTGAATGTTTAATTCCTTGCATATTTGATGGTGCAGTGGTAGTATTGTTGCCTCGTAGCTATAGGTTTTCTGGTTTGATTCTTGGTTGGGGTGGCTTCTGTGTGGAGTCTGCATCTCCTCCCTGTGTTTGTGTGGATTTGCTCTGGTGCCCTGTCATTTTACAAAGACGTGTCTGCAGTATTAATCCCTGCGTCTCTGCTGAAAATTGTTTTTGTTCTGTCAGCAGTAAAATTGACCGGCATTTGAATTTCAAACTTCATGTTCTTAAGAATACATAGTAACACAACCTTTTTTTCTAGCAATTTTCTAAGTTTATAAGATGAATATTTTAAATTTGTCCCTATTTTTGGGACTGTATTCCCCCATTATTGGCTTTGTCCAGGTTTTTGTGCTAAAGTTGACAGCTATGGCAAGAACTGAATTCACTGAATATGTTTGAGGGCTGTATTCCCTCATTACTGGGTTTGTCCAGGTGTTTTGTACTAAGAGGTTGACAGCTATGGTGAGAACTGAATTCACTAAATGATAGCCATTTAAGTTTCAGTCTTCCTATCTTTTACAAAGCAGCTGATGTGGCGTAGTGGTATGTTACTCAACTGTTTTTTGCTGAGGGACCTTGGCACTAAAATGTATGGTGGCAACACAACATTTTATTCTAGCAACTTTCCAAGATTATACAAGCAATGTTTAATGTGTCCCTGGTTTTTGGGCTTTAATACATTTTGGCTTTTTCCAGTTTGAGCTGTTGAGATGCAGTTGAGTATTGAGTAGATTTTACAAGGAGCTGAGAGCTGCAGTGGAATAGACGTTTAGTGCTTTGCCTAGTTAATACTATAGCACAACAGGTTGTGTACTTGCTTTTGATGCAGAAGGCTGTGGGTTTCTACTCCCACAAGGGGTGGATGCTGCCATACTGAGAATGTTCTCCTTGGTGAAGATACTAACTATGAGTCTGTTATCAGTTAGCCATCCATTTCCTCTTGCAATATTATTACTAGCTTATCATTTTTTAATGTAATATAGGCAATTTATTCCTGAGGGGCAACAGACACTTTATTTTTCGATGAAACCATGAAATATAAAGGTGATTGCTAGCAGCAACCGCTTCATTAGTTACAGATTTCTTTAATGTGGAATTATTTAGATGTCTTACTTCAGAGATTGTGCATATTTACTGATAATGGACTGTAGAATTGTGCATATTTACTGATAAAGGTGGACTGTAGAATTGTGCATATTTACTGATAATGGTGGACTGTAGAATATTTACTAATAATGGTGGACTGTGGAATTGTGCATATTTACTAATAATGGTGGACTGTAGAATTGTGCATATTTACTAATAATGGTGGACTGTGGAAGTCTGAGTAGACTTTTTTTATGATAAATGTTCTCAACTGGGCAGTTTTGCCATTATGGGTGCATATGGTTTGTTTCATTGCTTACTGGAAAAATGTTCAAAACAAATTTAAAACACCCTCTAACAAGTGTACTGTATTGTACAAGGAATATAATTTTAGTACAATGAGGAAGGTGTATCAAAGAGCACATGTATGTTTCATATGCAAGTGGCCTATGATTTGAAAACAGCCCAAAATTAATCTTTATCTGCCACTGGCAAAATGTATTTTCTTTGAATGTGGGTTTCAATGCTGTTTCAATGAATGTGAGTTTCAAGGGCAGAGAAGTTTTAATGCTAATTTTTCATTGTGAGACTGCATTGCTTTGTTTAACAGATGACTTAGTGTTTGTGCTGTAAAATACAAAATAAAACTTTCAAATGAAGTCCAACTCATCATAGAAGTAAAGCAGTATGCACATTAGTGTTTATGGTAAATGGAGTGAAATAGCCAAGTAATGGTTCATTGGAATGGCTGCAGAGGCTCCATTCAACCATTATTTTGTCAGGGGGGAAGGGCAGCAAACTCAGACAGGCCCAGCTGAACTATACCTCCCAACTGTCCAGATTTTCAAAGAATGAATAGATTTTTGCTTCTTATTTTTGGTTTGTTCTTCATAAAATTTGTAGTTTTCTGGCAAATCATTTAGGAATTAAGTCACTAAATAATAAGTTTCAGACTTCATAACCTTCAGAAAAATGCATGTTAACGTAAGAGCTGTTCTATCAACTGTCTCAATTTATACAAGAGCAATTTTTAGTACTGTTTATATGTGCCCCCAATATATTTGGCCTTGTTCAGATTTACTGCATTAACAGGTTGAGAGGTACATGCAAATAAATTGTTTATAGAATTAGGCATAGCCAACCTCTCAACTGCCCCCAATTTTTGGCTCAAAATGTTGCTCTTCCCCTTAATAATCCCTCCGCAAAATAGCAATTTTGGAAGAAAACATGGAGGGTTTACAATTAAGAAATAACTGTAAAAATCAAAGTTATAGATTACTTGAAATGCATGTAGATTCTTTTATTTTGTCAGCTGCTCAAGGTAGCAGTACTAATATTAAAGTATCCCTTCTTTGACAGGTGGTAGCAGCAGTATTGTGTGTCTATTTTATATTTTTGCATCACATTTTTGGTCCATTTTTCATAAAGTTGTGTTTTTTGGCAAGTTAGTGACAAATCACTAAAGACTGAAGTTAGAAAATGACAGACATTTGAGTTTCAGATTTTATACCCTTTAGAAAATTCATACTAATGCAAGACTTATTCTATTATTTTTCTAAGTTTATTAGAGCAATATTTAAAAATTGTCCTTATTTTTGGGCCTTTGTCCCACTTCTGTGTATGGCTTTGTCCAGATTTCTTGCTCTTGAGGTTGAGAGGTATGACAAATGTGTCAGGGCCATCACAGTCAGCCAGAGAGATTTCAAATTGTGACATGCTTGTTGCACCCCACTGCCCCATGTAGTGACTCTGGATGTGTCCAAGCAAGGCAAGGAGTAGTTGTATCTACCTTGGATGGGGAGGACACACTGCATAAGTACTACAGTGGCTTTTCATCTGTCCTTGATTTTGCAGAATGGTCTGGTTTCTGTCATATTTTTGTACTGTTGATTTATGCTTATTACTCAGATTTATGCTTATTACTCAAAGTGCCTGTTGCTCTCTGTTTAAGTAGCAATTCTTTAATGACCATAAGGTAAGCTTGTCTGAGATTGCAAGATGCAAGTAAGCTTTAATAAGCATACTGTTAAAGAATTGCCAACATTGAAAGCCTTTCTGTTGTTGCCATGCAGAGAATACTTGACTAGATAATGTATAAGCCTTGGGTATTAAAGGACAGGATTCCATTATTTTAAAAAGCTCATTACACTTGTTGGAGACTTCCAGTCATCTCTACAGACTTTACCCGTAAACTAAACAGAATGCCAATCATGTGTGGTCCATAACCTGTACAGTAATCCTTTAAGCAATGTATCCTGAGCTTGTTTCTTGTTTGCTTTTCATTTTTTACTTTTATCATGTTTTCCCCATGAAACAAGTTGTCAGGCAGCAGGTCTTTTTGGATAAGAAACATTTTTACAAGTGGGGGCATCACATAGATTTCTACTTTCAGCATGTTACTTGGTACTTTAATAAAGCTGAATATATTATAATTAGAACTGCAGTGCAAGGAGAAGTGGTTTGAGTTGAGTGCTTCTGGTTTTTCTTATACTTGATTTTGACTGGCATTCCAGTAATGTATTTAAAATTTTTTCATGCCTCACAACCTTTTGTTTCCATCTAGCTATTAAGTAAGCTGTCATGCAGCCAATGCATTGAAATATTTTTATTCTTCTACACTTATTTTTGTCTTGATTGGACTTTCATAATGATGGTTTGCCACCCAGGGCAGCGTATTTAATTAAAGTTAGTTTTTTTGGGGTTTTGTGCATAGCCCCTCCCCTTTCTGGTTGACCACACCCCCTCCCCTTGACCCCACCCATTCAGCTGTCTCCTGCAGCCCCCCTGTGATTTGAAGTCACCAGCCGCCACTGCCAATGGTCACCACAGAAATATGTATACAGCACTTTCATATAAGGTGTATGGATGACCTACCTTGTAGGAAAAACCCTGAAAAAAGTAGCCCTGTGAATACACCATAAATATTGTCTGTGTGTAAGTCACTGTTGTCTGACACACAAATGTGACCAGAATAAAACCCCTGCCTATTATACAAGGCTGTCTCCAGACCTTTGTATTGACTGCATATGCACATCAGATAGCAGTGGAGGTTGTCACAAATAACGGAACTGATTATATGCATTAAGACTGGCATTAGAAATATAATGTGAACAATTTCATTTATTCAGATTGCTGGAAAGGAGCTGCACATGCTACTGTACACACAACAGTGAGCATTTCAATATGACTGCATCTTTGACAAGGAAGCTTTCTTTTTTTCTGTAGGACACAAACTGTCCCAGAATTGACCCAATCTATTTGTGCAGGTATACTATACAAGCCAATATTCAGTGTACATGTCACAGGAGCACTCACAGCATGACATGCCCCAAATAACCATTGCTTTGCCATGCAGTCACAACCTGTGATGATATATCATATTCCAACATAAAAATGGATAACAATAATTACATACAATGGTATTTATGTAATGTCAGTACATTTGCATAATGTTGCCCCTTTCAGAAATTGAAGAGGAAGCTATCTGACCCTACTGCATAATAATGTGGATGAGCCACAAGCACCAAATTGGAAGTCTTACCACTATTATGACACTCTGCCTATGCTTATTTATTGCATAAGATGTGTGTGTGGTAAACAATCTCTGAAATAAAAGGGACGGTGGAGGCCACTCCTCCTGTAAATGGACATACTATAACTGTGGTGGATACCATTCATGCATTATAGTATAAGGCCCAGCAATGCTGACAGCCACTGAAAGTGGATGTTGAACACATGAACATTTGACAATTAAAAATGCATGATATTGTTCAAGATGAATGCACCACAGTAGAAGTGTTACTACGATTGCGAGATATGTTGATATGTGAAGGCATCACATCATGTTATTATCACAATGGATATATGTGCCTATAATTGCTGTACTAAGTCAACAACAGACAGTATGTCATCTCATTCCCTTGTGCCAGAGGATAACACTTCCTACCTAAATTGCATGAGGAAAATGTAATCACATGTCATCATTACATGAAATAAAAGCATTGCTATTTGACAAATTATCATAGTGTTTTGTAAGAGGGATCAACATCAATACATTCACAAAGCAAATGAGCTTGGCATCAGTGTCAGTGACATGTACAGTCACTATAAGATTGACGCAGTGTTGTCTGAGCAGTAATTGCTAGATCTGAACTAACTACTCAAGATCACAAACTTAACATTAGTTCCTGAAGCACAAGTACCACATGCCATATTGAGGTACAACTGTGACAGTGCACGTTTACATGGATGACATCACCACTCTTTATAGCTGGATGTTTATGCTAAAAAGTGGTTGAAGTGCACAATAACATTGTATAGCTAAACATCTTATAAGTCTTTGAAAAATAGGATTCACGTTATGCGGATGAAAGATACACTCACAGCTGGCCTCAAACATCCTACATATGTAGTTATGCAAAGTACAAAGCACATTATCAAAGTCATGCAACGGAGAAGAATTCACACTCCAAATGTGAAGTACTGCAGTTATGGTAGCATTATGTAATCATTATGTGGCCAAAAGGTTATTTTCCCTGGGGATGCTAGAATTTGCTTCAGTAAGTTTAATCCTTTCTTTTCCTCTCTTTCTTTTTTTTTTATATATTACTCTTACTTTCCTCACACTTCTCCTCCCTACACACCATCGCTAATTTTTGCTTCTCTGTAGTTTATTTATTTATAAGGAATAATATTAGTTCCTATTAGTAAATTGTTTTTACATGCAAATCTTTCCTTGTTGACTTTACAATTATTCTAGAGCTTGTATTACACTTCAAATGTTGTATGTTTCTTTATATATACTGTGGAGCTTTTCTCCCCGGGCCTCTACTGAAAATGGAAATATATCCAGCTAGACTAGCCCGGTCAACAAATGTAAAATAAATAAATAAACAGTGTGTCATTGTAAATCATTTCATAAGTAGAAGTAAACATAAAGATGATTGTGAGGTGGCAAGAAGTGTATGACAGCAATCACAGTTACACTGTTTAAACAGTGATAGACTCAAACCACCTACCTTCCCACTTACAACAACTGTACAATACATTATCAGCAGTCAGTGTCACAGGAAAATACTGATTATGAGGGGAAATATGGCATCTGTGAAGGGATAACATTAGCAGTATATTACCATGGAGATGTGTCTGGCAAAATGACTTTTACAGCCATCTTGGGCTGTAAAAGTTGCTATGGCAAATGTGTGTAAACCAATCCTGAAGTCATTTGCAGTCACACTTGTAAAAGTTCAGCACTGCTATATTCAAGCATCTTATCTACCTATATATTTACACATTCTAGAGAATAGTGTAAGACATGCAAGCACCCCAGGAGAAGTCTGACATCTAATTAGTGACAGTTTGCTTGCAAAAGGATGACCACATCTTGCTGAACCAGGGGTATAGGCAAAAAATATTTTTTGTAATTGTGTCTTCTTATTGCTGCCCCACAAAACACCTGTCAATTAAGAAATGGAAACATTCTCCCCACACCTCAATTAACAAATGTTTGCATCAATTTCCATCTAAAATCATTAAATGGATGCTTTGCCAGTCTATGGCATTATTATTGGAAGCATTAATTTACACATTTGTGGACAGAGTATGGGCAAACAAGCCATGCTTTATTTAAGCAATTTCAATAAAATTGTACTAAGTAGAGTAGAAGCAGTATGTATAGTTACACCCTTGTGCTGTAAAGCAGTTGTGGATGTGAAAGTTGTACATAAGATGCATGTGTGGGAAGGTGGAGTCATGTACCAGCTTAAAACATTTATCCACAGTAGGAGTATATCAAGCACATACTCACCTAACCATAAGCAGCCCCACTTACACACGTGCACATACATACAAGTCTATAATGTTGGGCATTGAAAATCCTATGCATCTAGTTATACAACCTAGAAACCACTGCATTAGTTACTAGCACCAGAGGAGAAGTCTGTTTCCTGAGAGGAGAGAGTGCACTTTTGTCAGGATGATCTCATCATTCTGTTTCATATAGGTTATTACCATACAAATTGGATAATGAAACTGTGTGCACATTTAAATGCATTTTTCAGGAGATGGTGATACAGCAACAAGCATTACTCATACACACACACACACACACACACACACACACACACACACACACACACACACACACACACACACACACGTTGAGCAACAAGCCTCCTACCTTTCTAGTTAGACAAGCTAGAAAATACTGCATTAGAGGCAAGCACCACAACAGAAATTTTACTCTTTAGGGAAGAAAGTGCACTTTTGTCAGGGCAGCCTCATCATTGTGTTTCTTTGAGGATGCTTCCATAAAAATTGGGATAAGGAAGCTGTATGCAATTTAAATGCAATTACTTCAAATTATGTGGCTACAGTAACAAGCACTACACTCACACACATAAATTTCCCATTTTGAACATCAAACCACCTACCTATCTATTTAGTCAATGTAGAAAGCACTGTATTAGTGCAAATGCCACAGCAGAAGACTGATTCTTTAAATGGAGAGAGTGCACTTTTATCATGATAATCTCATATTTGTGTTTCATAGAGGATATCTATGTAAAGATTGGGACAATGGAGCACTGTGCACAATTGAATGCATTTTTCTCAGGGGATATGAATGCACCAACAAACATCACACACACACACACACACACACACACACACACACACACACACACACACACACACACACACACACACACACACACACATTTCCCATATTGAGTCCTAGCTATCTACACAATCTAGAGAGCACTGTGTAAGTAACAAACACCACAGAAGAAGCTGGATTGTTAATGAGAGTGGGTGTATATTTGTCAGGATGACCTCATCATTGTGTTTCATGTAGGATAATTCAGCAAAACTTGGGACAACAGAGCTGTGAGAAAAGTCAATTGTATTCTTCTCAGGGGAAGTGGATATAGTACCAAGTATTACATCACACACATACAAGACTTACATCTTGGGCATTGATTATCTTACCTATCTAGTTACACAGTTCAGAGAGGGCTGTATTATTCACAAGCACCAGAGAAGAAGACTGACATTGCCAATGTGAATTAGGAAATTTGAATATTTGTAAAATCAACTGTTTGGAAGAGATGGTACTGTGCATCACAGGTTGAATAACAAATGCATATATTTCACAGAACAATGTAACATCACTAGGATTGTCACATATACTGGCATTCTTCTGTACTGAAATGTACATACTGACCTTAATGTACATTCCATTACTGTGAGAGACATTGACATTCCACACACTGACTGTTGTACACCGGTGTATTCTTAAACATTCCTTTGACTTAATGCCGGGATGCTTGGAAACTTATATTGTTTTATATTTGCATTATGTGCATTGGAAAGACAAACATGCAAGTCATATACAGGACAGTGCACTGCAAAATAACAGTGATGGTGTATGTGAGAATAGGTTAACAAAGCTTGCAACACAGTGCAATTGTAAACACTGTAGATATGACATAGTTTAAACAAATTAATTAAGCAACTCAGCATCATTCTAAAATGAAGATCACCTGTTGGCAAAAGAAATATAGACATACAAATGCTGTCCAGCATAAAACTATAGTTACAGTATTTAATTATCACTTTTTATTGCACTCTTTGAGAACAGCACTGCTAAGCTGAATTGAACTGCTGATGCAAAGTGTTAGTGCATAGATAATCATATCTTGAAGTGTTGAACTTAAAATAGGAAATAGCAGTACTCTATGTTGCACTGTGCCAACTTCCAAGCAAAGATCAGTACAAGGCAGGCTTAATATAACAGCAGGATAATGCTGTGTTAAGCAAAGCTGTAGCCAATATTTATACCCAGAGGAGTCAGGCAACACATCCTGAAATATTTTTTCATTCATATGTATTCAAACATTTACAGCATGCCAAGAAAAACATTTATACCTCAGTATTATTTAAGCACACCATATAGGAAGTCATAATTGTGATACTTACTATTTGATAGAATATTTCAGCCAACATGAATGTATGTATTCATCTTCATTACCCTATTGACCACTGAAATCTATACATCCACCTCTTCATCTTGTTCAAAAGTACATTAAACTGACTAAACATACCTTAGCAAAGTCCTGTGAAGTGCTACAGAGTAAAGTGGATGCAGGCATTAAATCCCAAGCTATTGCCATAAGCTGTGTACATCCATTTAGCCTTAGTTGCTTTTGCTGCCCGTACCAGACATTGTGCAAATGCAGAGATGGGAGATTAATGATTCAGATGGGAGAAGATACATTGACAGAGTGAGATGGAGTCAGGGACAAAGTTGGTTTTAACAAAAGAAGGATAATGGCGGCCCATAAAACAGTGTACCAAAAACAGTCAGTAACTCTTAGTGAACAGCTGCATTAGAACCCTTGAAATTGCTCAATAATCTTTATTTACGTTTGAATATTGGCTCATCACACCAGAAAGGAATTACTACTGCACAACATTAAAATGACAGAGTTGGAGCACACTGACAACTTACTGAAGTCGATGGGGTGAACAGAGAGGGACAGAGACAGGTGCAGACAGGAATAGCAACAGTATGCTTTGTGGGACATGGAGGACCATCTGCATGGTGTTTACTGTAACTTATTAAATCATTGTTAATCTGTCATGCTCTGTACAATAAAGTGCTTGGTCACACATAAGGAGTAGGACACTGCAATAAACATAAATACCTATCCAGGATAAATTTTACTTAATAAGTCTCCTTGTGGAAGCTGCATTATTTTTAAAAATGATGTCTTGCTGCACTATTCCAATGTTATGTTAAGGAAATGTTTTATATGGAGACAAATACAGATGTTTGCAGTTAAATAGATGATAGAATTATGAAATATCATGAAGTAATAAATTAACATACAGCTGTAATCAAACCCATGACATTACAGAAACATCAGGATATAAACAGGGTAAGTATTTCAACACTCCACGTAGGAACTCCTGCTTTAATATATCCAGCAGCCTAAGAATTGTTCTATTAACTGTATATAAGTACTGCCTTTAGTCTGTCTTTAATCTGTATTCCCAGCACATGTACATGAATGGAACCAGACCTCTGCAGATTAAATTGAAATCTTCAGCTTTTCAGTAAGAAGTTAAACAGCATTCACTGTCACTCAGTATTGCTGCTTTATGTCAGACTCTGTTCAAATGCCGAGCACATAAAGTGAAGGCTTTTCCATGGGCTATTTATGACCATGCATGTTGCATGCGAATCTGTTTTTTGATGACATTAAACGTGAAAAAGTGGTGGATAGGACAGTGATGAAAATAGGGTTGGCAAGCAGAGGTTAGGACACAAGGGAAAGAATACAAGAATTTGCAGGAGGGTTATGGGAGCACACCATTGCTGTCCACTTCTTCACAATGTAAATGTACAATTGTACAAAAAGTTTCATGACTTTGTAGAGTCACCCCAGAAGTGATGAGTGATAACAGACTAATGTTGTATAATCAACTGGTCCAAATCAATTGTGTCGAGATGACATATAGGCAAAGTAGAGATCTATGTATTGGATGTAGTTTTTTATTTATTTATTTTTTTTGTGAGAGAGAGGAATGTTGGGCAAGGTGCTTAGGAATGACAGGGTCAGGTAGGTAGGGTAGGTTAGGAAGCATGTTCAGACATACAAGACAGACAGGGATGGTGATGGGGACAAAAGTTTGGGGGACAGCATGACTGGGGAGAGGTATGGGACATTGGTGGTGCACTTACATTCAGCTTGAGGTCAGTGAGAATCTAGTCCTCACCCTCAGAACTGTCATCACTTTCTCCAGCAGCAGGTCCCTTGGTCAGTTCCAGATGTGGCATCATCCTTGAAATTTGATGCAGGACCTTTTCAACCCTGCCAATATGTGCACTGAGGCCCCTTTCTATGATATCCTCTACCAGCACTGTCAGCTAGTGCTAGTTGACAAAATCACCACCTTCACTAATAACACTCTCAGAGGGGTAATTCTGCACCAGCAGCAAGGGAACCTCTACTTGACACAGTTGCAGAAGGTAGAGCAAAGACTGTGGAGGCAACTCTAGCAAGTTGTGACCACAAAGTGCTCGGTGTGTGTGCTGCCATCTGTGGAGGTATGGTGGACCAAGCTGCAATGCTTGGTGCACCTCTCTGTGCTGTTAATCATTAATTTTTGAGCAGCAAGTTATGCAAACAGCAGATTGTTAATAAATTATACCCATCCCCTCCAAAAAGAGAGAGAAAAAGGATGGGGAGAGACAAACAAGAAAGGTAATTAGATACATGTCATGTCAAAATACTGCAATTTTTAATATACTTGGGTTTGGCAGTACATAAGCAATTATGACAATTTACTACTGTACACCTTTGCTACATTGCTACATCCATATATGATGGAAAGGTATTTATGTGTCATAAATTAAACCAGTCTCACTGCTATGATATAAAAATAGAAGCCTTTATTTCCTTATGACAGATAAGAAATATTCATTCTAATTTAATAACTGGAATTAACCATAATTTAATTCTTCCTGACATATAGCTATTACTGTTTTATAAATACTTATCCAGTAATAGTGATTAATTGCTACTTATGTGTACTGAAACTATGACTGTTAAGATGGTGTTCTCATTATCTAATGCAAGCAGCAAGAGTAGTTGGGGAAGGCATGCATGCTTGAGATAAAGGATGAGTATGCCTGCTCAATATATTAGTGTTCGAGGGAATGAAAATAACTTTCTGGCTTGAATTTGTACCCGAGTCATACTTATCCCATGCCACTCTAAGGTGAGTTCATCTCTCCTGGTGCACTTCTCAGTTTGCAGCTATCGCCTAAGCAGCTGCACAGTACAAAAGAAAATAAATATATATGAAAACATAATGCTACTTAAGCTGGCTGGCTAGATGATTAATGCCATATCATAGACAGATTATGAGTCAACATAGTTACACAACTGGGTGGTGCTCCCAGTTCTAAATTCTGCCTCCCATTGGCTTAGGAGATACTGCTTGTGGTTCCTAAGGTCACCATATTGGTGACAATATTGTCCCCCAGTGTGTGGAGTGCCTGTTGCATTGAAGACAGCCTTGGCTAAGCTATTTCAAGCCTTAGCCTTATATTGATACCTAGTATAATCCCCTTTCAGCAGCCTATGTCTGTAGTGCTCCACAAGGAGTACCAACATATGGAATTTTTGTGCTCTACATTTAGCACCATTCTATCCTTTGCCAGTCAGGTCTGCAAAAGTCAGGCCAACAAAATATATCTGAACTGGCACCCAGTGCAGCTCTCACATGTTATTGGTATTACACAAAGATGCATAGCCTTGCCAACTGTTATTTGTGTAACTGAAAGCAGATGGATTCATTGGCAGACATACTGGTGCTACTTACATCATATAACAGTAGAGGTGGGGAACATGGCATTGAGCTTTGCCATGTGTGATGGTCAACCTATTAACACAGATTTTAGTGTTCAACAGTGAAATTCTTAATGGCATAGATTTTATTGCTTGTAGTTTGGAAGGAGAAAGATGATTAATTGTGGCATATTGTGAAGTTAGGGCTTACAAAATGTTAAAATATTATTGTACCAGCTGAGAATCAAACCCATGGGATAAAGCATGCAAAATGTGAAACCTACTTTATTAACTGACATTGCCATAGGAGAACTACTTTTCCAGTTTGGAAATTAGATATATAGTAATTTCAGAATGAATGGAGATCCACTTCAGAGAGGTTTGTATGTGTGTGGTTTTAATTATATCTGGGAATGCATTCTATATAAAAGTCAGTCTTTCTGTTTGTAAACATATTTCAGATGTATACAGTTGAATGTGCTGATTAGTATAGGTTGGTTTATATTACACACATACTTCACAAGACATAACTATCGTAAACACATAGTTGAGATGTATGATGAGTCACGATGATTATAACAAGAGTATTGTGTCCATCATACATATGTAAGTGGATTTTCTATTAAATATTATCACTGTCATGTCTAGGAAATTGAACACACGTTAGCCTGAGGTTATATGTGAAATATTACTGATATATGCTAAACTAAAAAGTTTAATGATGTAAGTATCACTGATAAATTGCTTGCAAGAAACAGGTTTGACATTTTCATTTTTTTAGTGCTACAGTCCTAATCAAAATGTTATGAGAAATGGGCTTTAGGGTTGCCACCTTTCCAAATGCCCAAAGTGGGACATTTTTTGTAGAAATGTGAGATTTTGCAGGATGAAACATACCCACAGCCAGTGCAAAGAACAGAACTTCACTTTTTTGACAAAATAAAAGCTTATTTTTGTAGCATTTGCATTGCTTATACTATTTCATATACTATTTATGTGTTTCAGATACAAAATAATTGTTTTATGCAATTATTTAAGAAAAGTTAAGAAATATATTCTGTCTTAAAATCTCAGGACACTTGCCATGTTTTAATTTTTTTCACTGGATAAAACTACATATTTTATTAATCAAGAAAAAAAATGGCAAATGATGAGACCCACTTTAACTTCAAAACATGAAGGATTAAAGATAAAAGGAGAAAAGAAACCTTTGACAATTTTTTGAAAAATGTCAGAATAACAAGTATATGAGCAAGAATTTAAGTATGGACAAACATAAATCATTATGTTCTTTACTTAATCAATCATCATAAATACTTTTTTACCACAGGAGGAACTTTTTTAGTTAACTTATTTTTTTTCATCTTGAGAAAATCAGGTTTTAACTATGCCATGTATCAAACCCAAAAAACCTTGTGGCAAAGGTAGGATGTGTAGTAATATCATGGTAGGATCACATGTTACCATTAACACAGAAATTTTAATACACAAACTTAAATTCATAAGTATCAAATAGTGATCAATTATCGTTTTTCTGTTCATCAAGCTATGTATTTCAAGCTTTTACAACAAATTTTAAGTTTAAAACTTAGGACCAGGATCTATGAACACATGTATGCTGTAAGCAGACACGACACACACATCTATAATTACTAGTAATGAATTGAATGACCTCAATTATGCAAAATTGTCAAATTGGTCATCAAATCGGGTTAACAAAGAATTAGTTAAAATTTGATTAGATTTTGATTTTAATTCTCTAATAGTTTTAGGGCAACACATATTATAGATATAATTACTAACAATGAAACGGATATTTAGGTGATGACTCATCTAATCCTTACATTATCATGAGTTATAATCAAATTATTCATAACATTGTTATCATACATTTGATACAATACATGGGTATATTCATTGACATAATCTTATACATTGCAAAAAACAGTTTTCACCAACATTGTCTAATATCATATTACAAATGATTTATTAGTTATTAATTACAAATATTCACAATTCTGAACAACATTCACTTGAACAAACACCAGTTTGTTTTTAAATAAATTTACACACTCCATACACAGTAAACAACAGTTACGATTTTCATATGGAATATCTTATTTAAACCTCTTTAATTATTTTAGCAATATTCAATTTTACATACATTAATTAAAAGTTTTTGTAAAATATTTTTAAGCATATTGTGGCATAAATTAAATTTCCTTTGTAAATGTATTTTACGTTCATGTATTTTATAAATAGATCAAATTTGGTAAAATTTTCCTTTTTATTTGTGTCTTGTTGTATTTTTACATTATTTCACATTTTTTCTTACATCCTATGCTGTTTATCTTGTTAATTTTTGAGACATTTCCATTGTGATTTAAAAGTTCACTTTGGATGTTCCCGTGGACCTCATTTTGATTTTGGTAACTCTTTTTCCTTGTTTGTGTTATCTTCATTCATTTTTTACTGCTTAACTCATGATGTAGACGCTTCTTGTGTTTGTGGACGCACACAAACAGTTTCTTTCAATAATCAGAACCTCTCGTAGCTTTTATAATAGAGTGAGCAGAAAACCACAAAAAACAGCAGTGGTAACCCTGTCGCACAGTTACCAGTAGTGATTAACTCAGAAGGTTCCACCTACCTCGAGTTCCAGTTTAACCAAATGGGCGGGTTCCTTTAACCGACAGCGGCACCTCAGCAGGAAGTTCAGACCTCAGGACCTTACCAGGACAACCTCTCTATATCGGAGGGGACAGCAGCACAGCAAAACCAAGGAGGTTGCAGCTAACACAGCAATACCTCATAATCGGCCAACACAATCAATGCATGATTTACAGTTAATTTCATTTAGCTGCCCATGCTCAAAATGGGTTAATTTTTTATGCTTTCTCTAAAATAATGGCCAATACTTAAACACAACAAAATTTAAACACAAAATGTTCAATCACATTAATGCAAACAACTTTGTCAACAATTTTGCAGGGCCTGGTTAGCAATGCGCTGGCGAAAAAGTAAAAATTGGGCAGCGCATAAATGGGCAGAGTCAAAAAATTGAGGAATCAAACAAGGTGAATTAAAAGAAAGAAATAGTCCGTAGAGCATAATATTAAAGAAGCTACAGTTAAGTTGGTGGATCTTGGGCAATGTAAAGAACACCGTCAGGCTTTAGATCTAAGCTCTTCCACCAGGAGTTATTAATGGTTTTTTTTGCCTTTGAGACTAGTTATTAGATCTATTTATTGCCCCAGGCATGGAGTTTTTAAAGACATTATAAACTTTAAGAGGAAGCGTACTGATATGATTATTTGGAACTGACTTGAAATGTATTTTTCCTAGTGATTAAAACTATTAAACTATAACAAGAAATTATTTATACAGGATAAATTATTGAGGCCAGTATGGAAAACTATAATAACAACTGTTATGAAAATCATGACTAAAATAAGGCCTCACAATAAATAAATGTGACCCATATGTGACTCAACAACAAGAGCCACAACAACAAATACAACAATAATAGTGACATAAATAACTCCAACAACAAGCGACTTGTAGTTCTGAACACACAACAACAATAGGGACATACAGGCACATACGCAACACTCGGCAAACAAACAACACAATAATGGGGCTGCAGGACAAAAATCTAATAACTACAAAGCTGATCACAACACCAACAATGGCTACAGAATTTTCACCAGGCCACAGAGCAAGCCCTTTTCACCACCCCAACAACAGGAGCACAAAACAAAACAGAACACAGATCAACATAGAGATTGTAGAACAATATTTGGCTAACCAACAAATCTTGGTTAGCTCTGCCCCGTTTAGCTCCTGCAGTATACGCCATTGACATAGAATTAGCTTTTATTGACATCCACTCTTATTTCTATCTTTTATATACATCTGGCATACTGCTTTTATATAAATATGGGGATCTAAGGCTCTCTAACTTTCTTTTTCTGGTAGCCACATGCCTACACTTCTTCTTTATTGGTCTTCTTTGACCACAGGGTCTCTACACTTAGAAATTAGCTCTCCTCAAACCCATTAGATTCCTACTCTGGCAGAAACAATTGAAAGTTATTATTTACCACCCAAAGGCATTCTAACAACACCTCCATGCTGAATGGGACTTTTCTGTTATTATGGGATTTGAACAATCGTTGATGAAACACTATATGGAGGGAATGGTTTTGACATCATCTTATAAATGTGGTTTCGATTATCAAAATTCTTTATTGGAAATGTTTACAAAGAAGTAAACCTAACGGAATGTAAGCATCTAATGAACACAGGAAAGTATTTGTACTTACAAATAATTAAAAGGCACTATCATTTGAATAAAATTACACAAAGTGGCGACTGATATAAATACAGTAATTCTTTCATGCACCCTCAACTACACAAACGATTGCTATTGACACCACACCAAACCTTTCATATACACATTGATTCAGGCATCCAGCCACTCATGGGTGGAGCCACTTATGATTGTTCTACGCTGATTTTACAACAGGAGGCCACTTTTTGTAACAGAGGTCACATTCCTACTATCTTACAGCCTCTAGGACACACAGTCCAATCAGTAAGGTTCCATCTGCAAGACATCTTGATTCTAATAGGGTTATTCCGGATTGCTACTTACTGAGTTGGGTTAGGATCTATCTTACTGAGGAAGGTGAGGGAATGAGTTAGTTTTTCAAGAGAGAGAACACTTTGGCTTATCTAAACTTTGATAATTTTCAATGTTTGTTAACTAAGTTTTTCTTCATGTTTGTTGGCACAATTCACCCTTCAAATTCTCATTTGCAAATACTTAACACCTTCTGTCTTCAAACACTCCATGTTATAGCTACCCTCTTTAACATGTTTCCTGGTATACTTTGTCACACTAGGAAGCTGAATTGCATTTTTGGGACACATAATTCATTTTTCAAGGTTCATTAAATGCATTTTAACATTATTGACTCACTTACAAAGAGACTGACTTCTAGCAGACAAGACATGATTAGTAACTTTGATATATCGTTACAGTTCGATTATAATAAGAGTAGACTAAAAGTATAATCTACAGAATAAAGGTTTAATTTAGTATCATGAGCATACCTAACAGCAAATCACATTTTACTATCAAAAAGATTGGTTCAAAAAGATTGGTCATTAAGAGGCACAACATAGTCAAAAATGACCATGATAAGGTTGAGATATTTATACACACACATGAACATGATTTATACACACATTTAAACAAATGGCTATCACACATTTTAGTAATTTTATATTTGTTACCCCTCATTCCTACTAGTTCTCCTAAAGTTATCAATACAGTATTGATTATTGAATGCATTGAGGCCATTTCATACCTAGCAAATAACTTGGAAAAAGCCACAATTATTTTAAGAAAGTAGTACCGACAACCATTTTTTAAAACAACTTTTTATTTTCAAATATTCAAACTTTTTATACACACTTTTGTCATCAGATTTTCAAACATCTTGAATCATGAGACTTGGGTTAACTTGTTCAAAGGAGACAACAACTTACAAATGATTTTTAGAGGACCCATTAGAAGGGTTAACCTATTAGAATTATAAAGAATCGCCAAATGACCAGATGCACAAATGTGGTGCACAGTTCATCATGTAGGATCATGTAGTGCACAAATGTGGTGTTTAGTCACGAGTTAACATTAACATGTGAGAATAACAAGTTAACTTTAAGGTTAACAACTTCTGTAACCAATGTAAAGCTTTTTATGTCGCTTTGAACCAACTTAGAAACTTAGGATGAAGGAACAATGAATGTATGTTAAGAGGATGTAAACACATGTATGCTGTAAGCAAACAAGGATCTAACAATGCATATGCTAAACATACAATTGAATGTACCGGCCATTATTTAAATTTTTATGCATGCATCAAAGGGTTCTCAACTGGAGAGAGAGGAACCTTGGCAAATCAGATTAGAAGAGTTCGAACTTATGTGGCATTCGGACTAGGCTGGTATTAATACCTGGTATTAAATCAAAATCATCCTCAAATGTGTAATCATGTACATATATAATATATAATTTCATATAATGTTCTAACATAGTTAATAATAGTTTTATTGACATGACATGTATTAACACAATATCTAGAATTTTTAAAATCTAGAGAATTTAAATTTTATTTCAGTGGGTTCTGCCTCATAATTTTATTTCACATTACTCTATACACACACATGTCAACAGCACAAACAGCACTAAATAGACACTGTTTGTTCACACTTGTGCACACTCCATACACAGTAAAAAATAGTATACAACATTTCATATGGAATATCTTAGTAATTGTTTAAAAACTAGGTTTAACATATTATTTTTAAATACAATTTTTTAAAACAAAATTTTAAAAAAAAATTAAATGCTGTAATGCTTTAATGTTCCTATGGTAACAGTGTAAAGTACTAGGAAATGCATGATTGGTTGAGTAAAAAAGTAAATTTATTATTTAAATTTTCAACATACACTCCTATGCTGTTCTGCTGTGTGCTGAAGAGGCTTGGATTGCTCTGCTGACGCTGCCGCTTTTACTTGGATTTAATAAATTTTATTTTTATTTTTTTTTTTCTCTCATTGTGTTCCTGCTCTTCATTTTTTACTTGTTCCTGTGGATTTCATCAGTTTATTTGTGCGTATCACTGGATAAAACTGCCCAAAGTGGGACTGTCCCTCGCAAAGAGGGACAGGTGGTAACCCTAATGGGCTTCTTATACCTTTGTAAAGAGTATCTTTTAGCTGGATTTAAACCCTAAATCAACTGTGTTTTTTGTCGAAAATCACTGCAATTACACCTTGTGCTACAGAGAAAGTTCTACAGCAGGTGGAATTTCTCCTCTCAGTACTGTCCAAAGTGCTGAGGAAAGTGTACCATTCCCAGGCATGTTTGCACTCCCTAAGGCAGCCTAAACAAAATGTTTCACTCTTTTCCTTAGGTAGTGAACTGTGTGGACCAAATGGAAAAAATGTTAAAAAATAAACATACAATAGAGAAAAAAAGCAGTAAATAAATTAAATGCAATCAATGGGTATATGTAGCAATGAATAGAGCAAGAAATGCATTCAAGTGAAACATTCATTCTTCTCACATCTGCTTACAACATCAGACATGTACTTTGTGGAACACATTATCAAATGTACAGTTAATGACAAATAATGTGATAGTGAACAGACAAAATATCACATTTTGTTAGCAACAGTGACAACAGTTGCTTTTTAAACAACAACACAATGGTATCACAAAATGTAATGAAATATGTTTTCAGACAATCCTCTGTAAAATGATCATTTAAGTGAATTCAGACCATGCATCAGATGTCCTTTATCCCTAAGCTCACTGCACTTACACCTTGTGCCACAGAGAAAGTTACCTGTCAGGTATATTTTCTTCCCTGAGTACTATCCAGCTATATAAAGCAGCTTAAACTAAAAATTTCACTTTTCCCTTAAGCTGTGAAAGTGAATTTAATGCTGCTAAATGGAGCCCAAATGCAGAAGGCAATATTTACCTGAAGTATTCAAATAGCTTTTTGGGAATAACGATAAGACAAATGAAATGAATCACACTGTATATGTAGCAATGAGCACAGCTAATACTGCATTACTGTAATACATTCAGCTGTCTCAGATCTCATTGCTGGATCAGTTCTGTCATGTGTGTGTTATAATATAAGGACTTTGGCTAATGCCATGAGAATTGAAAAGGATGCAAGGAACAGAAGAAATGCTTCAATTATTCACACAACACATAATATTAATACCCATGTTATTTCAAATTACTTATTTGTCTGTCAATTTTAGTCAATACTCACCTTGAGTTTCCCACACCAACACCTTCATAAAACAAAACAGCTATCATGATTTAATGAACTTCCTCAGTAAAATGACGTGGGACCAAGTTTCAAACCATGCATCACCTATACTGTTTCCCTAATCTCAATACCTTTAGACACTATGCATATAGATAGAAGAGTGACAACTTTAATTTCTTTATTCAGCACTGTACAGACAGTGAGGAAAGTGTGCTGTTGATGGTAGTCCAAATAAAATTTGTCAGTTTTCACCTTGGACAGTGAAATGCAGTTCAAGGCTACTGATGTCTACCAGCCAATGGACTGCAATGCCAAACAGTATGCAACTGATACAAGGAAAAATAAAAAAATAAAGACAGATCAAATACTTTAAATGCAAATGTCATATGTGTAAGCAACTTTGTTTTCTTACAACAGGGATCTTTATGGATTTGAACCGTCAAGCAAGGGTACTGAAAGCAATCATTTAAGAGTATATCCCAGAGTTGCCACAAATGCCAACATATATTGGCAAGGAGAAAAGGAGTTTAGATGCATTGATAATGTGACATTGTATCAAATCACATTGAAAGTGCAACAAATAGAGGTTATGAAAGTTATTCTTTCTCATTTGACAGTGAATGTCTGCACAGTTAGGATATTGCAAATAGGATATTCATGAGCTCACACAAATATTAAACAATGACTGCAAGAACTGCAGGTGTGTCCCCTTCTTTTTGTATGGTGCCTCATCCCATTACCTATGCTTCCATAATAGCAAATCTATCTCTGTTTTATTGCCATATGTTATCATTACCAATGTTCAAAGTCGTACTTTGAATATGAACAACATTCTTGCTAAGGGGAAGTAATTGTGGTAATCAAAGGCAGCATTTGAATGCTAGGACTGTCGATCTCTTAAATCACTAAATGTAGTTGTTTCAGACTTTTAAGTAAGTCTATTCTCCCTAACTTCCCCTCAACATATGCACATCAAAGAGGGCAGACTGTGAAGGCTGATTGTTCCTACTATCAGATTAACCATAGACACCTGCAAGCTATTAAAAGGGGGCACTTCTCAATGCTCATCCTTCCATTGCTAGGGTGTGTGTGTGTGTGTGTGTGTGTGTGTGTGTGTGTGTGTGTGTGTGTGTGTGTGTGTGTGTATGTGTGTAAAATCATATAGGTGCTTACACCATGTTTACATTCCATACACTTACTGTGGTACACTTATTGTGGTACTCAGGAATGCTAATGATTTCACACCGCATTTGTATACTTGCAGTCCTCACAGGGATGACTCTGTACTATATAAAGGTAATTGTGTAGCTAATGCCCTTGTATCATACTGAGGAGACTATTTTAAACCGTAGAGCTTGATAAAAACAGAACTTTGCTATAATTATCTATTTTTTACACTGTTGGATTTTCAAGGTATGCTGCTTTTCTTACATAATGTTTTTACTTTAACATTAAAGGGTGAATTATAATGACTGCTGAAAAGCCTTTTTTTCTAACATGCTTTTTTTTTCTTTATCCCTTTCTTCTGGTATTGCTGTGTATTTACTACATAAAATATCCTAATGAATGCTACACGAGGAATGTTTTAGTTTGTATTTCATTTGATGTTTGCACAGTTGTTTTAGATGATTATATTGAAACTAAGTAGAAACGTATCTGGATTTCTACATGACTGGCTTCCACAGCAGTAGATAGTTTTCCATTACACTTCTACTGCTATATTTTTTAATTGTTATTGTTAATGTTGCAATGTATTACACAGTTTATCTCCATTACAAAAGTGTTCTAGATTGGGGCTAATATTTGATTTTGAAATATATTTTGGGGAAGGGGTCCTATATTGGATGTAGTCACAGTGAGCAATTAACGTTTAAATTGTGTGTTTATTAGATGCATGCAGAAGCATATAACTGAGCTCACAGACATCTTATCTGTGAATTATAGGTGTAATTATGCTTGTCTAATTTCTGTTTCATCTCAAACAGAGATATGGCACCCAAGAAAAAATCTATAGCCTGCAAGTCACCATATAGTGATGCAGAAAATTATGTCATTATCCAGGCCTTGCATTGCCATGGAGCTTTTTCGACTAGGAGAAATAGAGGTGACCAATCTGCCCAAGACAGGATATGGCAGCTGGCAGTCGACAAATTAATGCTGTTGGAGGGGATTGGCGAACCTGTTCCTAGATACAGTACCAGGCAAGTGACATGATAACCTCTGCCTGCCATAGGAAAGCTACAGTTGCTCAGAAACAGGTGGTTACGGGGGATAGCCCTGCTGCTGAACCACCACTAAATGAAACAAAGGAATTCCCGTCTACTGTCAGAAATCTAGATAGCTCAGCAGAGGGTTCCACCAGAGATGTGGATGACAGACCCAGTTTTTCACAAGCAGATATTCCAGGAATGCAAACTGTTATTGTTATATCTTTATATGCATATATATATATATATATATATATATATATATATATAAATATATATATGTGTGTGTGTGTGTGTGTGTGTGTGTGTGTATGCATATATATTTATATATATTTATATATATATATATATGTTCGATTCATAACATCACGCGCTTTTGTCTTCCATCTCCCCCTCCCTCAGACCCATGGTAGCACTCTTTTCTTTCTTTAACGCGTAAACGTGCAATCATTTTTCAGATGTACCCCCTGCATTGTCATTACCTTTTTTTTTAATAGTGAAACGAGTGCTACCATGGGTCCTGGGGGAAGGGAATTTCTACCTGAAGCGTCGATGTTATGTGAAATCATGTCAGTCGTGTACATGACATGTGTGTGTGTTTTTTTTTTATCGGTGAAGTAATAAGGTACCATATATATATATATATATATATATTTATATATATATATATATATATATATAAGAAAGAGAGACAGTGAAAACTGTGAGTCAGACTACAGTCATAAAGACATAGTGGAATTTGTTCTGGGGTTTGGGGAGGAATTCCAACTGTTCACGTCATTTTTGTATGAGAACAGTTTTAATCTGCACTTATGAAGATGATTGTTTTCTCTTTTTTTTTTTTTTTTTGCATTTGTAATGTGATGTTTAGCAGCCTTCTTGCCTTTATATTCCTCACATGCAGACAGTTCTACATTGCAGGCTGCCAGCTGACCTGCACATGCTAAGCACTCATTTGGTTATTATTACAAGTGTACATAAGGTAGATTCAGGTCTATATGAGAATAAAGTTTGTGTTGCTCTAGCATCTGTTAAACTTTAACATACCTTTTATATAAGGAAAATATGTAATCAATTTTCTTCTCTCTTTTTCTGTTTGTTGTGTTTATTGCTTTTTATTATAGGTGATCTGAGAGTAGCACTGTGGAACACCTACCACCTGATGTCAGAGTATTGGTAGCCTCTGCTGAAGATGGTGGGGATGAAGAGGCACAGTCTGGGGGTGCAGATGGTCAGTCTGACACTGAGGTCATGGCTACCACATCCCCAGACCATATTTTGGAAACATTGTGGCTGCCAATGCATCCCTATGACACAGAGACCTCTGATATAGGAAAGGTTGAGGGCTTCCCAGTTGATCAGGCTAGTGTGCTTACTCCAGCTGCAGACCTTATTGCTTCTGGTAGCCATCAGGATGTTGTGGTGCCACACAGGAGTTTTTGTAGGGGGTGCTATCAGGATGTTGTGGTGCCACACAGGAGTTTTTGTAGAGGGTGCTTGGAGGAGGGTTGCTCTTCACTCTCCTCCTTATACGACTGTGTTATTAGGTGCCACCAGATGTATGTGTAAGGCTATAGGGGAGGTACAGGCACACTCCACCAGGATGTAGGAAGGGATAGTACAATTACTAAACATCATGCATTCTGATGTGAGTAACTCCCTGAATTCTGTGAGCAACTCCTTAGACAGGATGTGCGACACGCTGGATAGGGCAGTGTCTGTGATGGAACAGCTGTTGAGTAGGGTGGGCCTTCATGTGACTGGACAGCCACTACATCTTATGGTGTTAGCAGACATGGTCGTGAAAGATCCCACTCCATTTGTGAAGCTACATTCACTGCTCCATCAGTGATTGCAGTGTCCACACCCAGATGTGATAAGCCTTGGGTTTCTGGTCCTGGATATAGTCATGAGAAGAGCTCATCCAGCAGACATCCCTTACATTCAGGTAGCACCCTGACTTCTAGCCAGGGTTGTGAAAGTAGCGGTGTGCCTCCTGGCAGAGATGGGTCTTATGATCGGGGATGACAACTCTATATTGAGTACTCTAGAATGATCCTCAAACTTGTCTGAGAAACCAGGATGCAGTGCTAACACACTTGACTGTGTAGAGCTGGCACACACACATAGAAAAAAATGTTTTTCATTTGCCCATACCTCTTCATAGACATGCAAACTGCCTAAACAGTACTGTTGAGTGCTATACATCTCTTGTTACTGGCCCTGAACAATGAATACTCTCTAGAAGATACATGTATTTCTTACTTGCACGCATTCACTTCTTTGGTGTCAGTCTTGCCCTCCTACCCCACCACTCTTAGCAAATGATTATGATTGCGCCCTGCCCTTTGTACATGTCTTTGTGATTTAGTATTGCATATATGTCTGATGCACACAATGAATAGCTTATTCACAAGCCTGCATTTATATGCATTGCAGTAACAAAAGTTGTTGCTTTCTTGTCCAAACTCGTTTGTAAATGATAGCTTCTATAGCTGTTGAACCTCACTGTATTTCAAGTCATAACAGCAATGAAAGCATTAGGTACTGCAGTCTTGCTTCTTGGTATAGTTGTGCAAATGAGCATGTAATGAACCAGATACATGCTTTATAGATGATGGTCAATTGAAATGCCTGATGTACAGCATTTTTGTGATATGTAAGTGAATACAGCAAAAATCTGACAGAGGAGATATTACTGTCATAACTATAAACCCTATGAAATGCTCTGCTTAGAGGCATATACATATTTCTATATGAGAGTAATCAGTTCTAAACATATTTATTTTTCTTTACAGGTTTCACGCTTACCTTGCCATTAGTGTGGGTACAAATTGTGTTCTTGGGGGTTGCCCCTGTCTGCTGCATCAGAGTACAGCAATTACAAGGTTAAGTAAAGGTTAGGCTGTTTGGAAGGCATCAGTTTTCCTATTTGCATGTGTGTGCAGGATCTTAGGCTTTGACCTATGTAGTAATTGTTTGCGTTATCCTTTGCTTCTTAGCCAGAGCCAGGACATACTGTGCGCATGTCCATCTGCTAGCATTATCTGCAGTTAGTGGTCCTCCCTCAGACCCCACATGTATACCTGCTGCTGCAGCTGCTGCTGCCCCTTCCTGTGGTCCTTGAAGCTATGGTCCAGCTGCTAGCTGTCTCTCTTGAAGCTGTTTCCTGAGCATTATCTTGTGTAATATGACACAGACTATAAATATTTCAGCAGAGATGCCTGAGTTATAATGCAGTGCACCTCCTGATGTGCCTAGACAAAGGAACCTTGATTTCAGCAATTCAAACATACATTCCACAATACTCCTAGTCTGAGCATGGGGCTCATTGTATCCTTGTTCAGTGGGGTTATGTGGGTTTCTGATGGCTTCATGAGCCAGGACTACGGTGCATAACCTGCATTCCCCACAATCTGTCCATGAGGAATGTCGCCCCTAGCAAATCTCATGTATGGCTTACAAGTCTGCTATATGTCGGAGTCATGGAAACTGCCTGGATTACCTGCACAGACACAGTAGATGATCCTTTGGGCATTGCAGACAACTTGACAGTTTACTGACTGGAAACCTTTTCTGCTGATATAGCTCCTTCCTTGTTCCCCAAGTGAGTTTTTTTTATTTCTATGTGTGTGCAACCTATGACCCACAGCACTTCAAGGAAGTGTTCTACTGCATGGAGTTCCTGCATGGCTCTTCTTTTCTCCTGTGGGGTTTGTGGGAAACAGATATGTTCTCTTGCATGTAGCAACATTACATTTAAAAACTGATATAATATTCTAGAGGGGAATGCCTGTGACACACCTAATATATTCCATGTGGGTCTCTGGAAAGAATCAGTTGCTTGGATACGTAATGTTAAACATACCTTTGTTTCCACTGGGGTTGGTGCTCCACAATTTTCCTGGGTCCTGAACTGGGTGCAGCAGAGGTTGCATATTTCCTCTAGTGTTTCATTACCACCCTGTATTTCTCAACAATTTCTGTTTCATGGAGTCAACTGGGATCTAAACACCCTTCTTCTTCTTCTTGCTTAACATCTGTCTGGGTTGGTATAAATAAGGTCCAATAGGACCAATAAAATTAAAAAATAATCTCAAAACATATGAAGATATCCCTAGACACCACTCCAAGAGGCCATAGGTTCATAGGTGTGTACTAGGCTAATGGCCCTGGAGCCTTTACAAGCCTATCCCATAGGATTACCCTGGCATCATGCCACCCGACCTTAGTTCCCAGTGCCTCTGTTGAGTAGAGCCACAGGAGGGATCCCTGGGGTGAATTTTTCCCATCCACTCATCAAGATTTCTCTTGAAGATGGCCAGTGAGGTACTCCGCTTGACATGTATAGGAAGTCTATTCCATAGCATGGGCAATCTCTGGTCTATGAACCTGTCCCTCCAGCTTGTTCTGTTGATTGTGGTAATGAGGTTGAGGTCTCTGGAATGTGTAGTGCAGAGGGATTGGGATTTCTTTAGATGTAGCATTTCTAACAGAGCTGGGTCAGACATGGCTTTGTAAGTCAAGCAGAGATCGCATCTAAGTAGTCGATATGAGACAGAGAATAGTTGCAGTTTTTTTGAGTCTGTCCATATAGGATGTGTTTAAGGCCTAGGATCCTCTTTGTCAGGTACTTTTGCGGGCTCTCCAGTTGTTGCAGGTGTCTAGTGAGGTACATGCCAAATGGGGCATTGTACTTGATGACTGGCTTAATGAGGGAAGAGTATGGGGAGACAATGGCCTCTTTCTTCCTGGATGCAAAACCCTTAGTAATTTGATATGCCACATAGAAGGACTTTCTGACCACAGTGGCAATGTGGTGTTTAAAAGAGAGATTGCTGTCAACCTGTGTTCCCAGATCTGTTATGATGCCTCCTGTGTTCAGTGCACTACCATCAATGTGGTAATTCATGGGAACCGGGTTTTCCCAAAGGGGACGATGACACATTTTTTGGCATTGAGCTTAAGGCTATAGTTCTGAAACCAGTCAATGGTCTCAGTGAGGCCTTTCTGTAGGATGTCAACATCACTTGGGGAATTAATTATGGCTAAACATAAAAAAGAAACCGATGTAAGGACACCGCAAACTCTACTTATTAAGCGCTTTTCGTCCAGCACAGTGGCTGGACTTCTTCAGATAAAAGAATCAACTTCATAGACATTCTTAAATATTTCAACAATCTAGTCATGTGACCAATGTCTCAACTAAACCTCTTAACAATGTTCAGTTAACACATCACTTTATAAAAGTTCTACCATAGTTAAAAATACAGAGTTAAAAGCCCTGACTAAAGAACAATATAATACATTCTCCCCCTAAATAAACAAGCCTTCATCCTTCACTGCTCAATCAACAGTAAATTTATTTATACCTGGTGTATTAAAAATAAAAAAATATAAAGCATGTTAAAATAAAACCATGGTTAATATATAACCACGGTAAATAAATGCTTTAGGTGTGGGACTAACCCTTAAACTCATCACTTGATTTAGGTAAATTATCTCCACATACTTTTTAATTTTAAGTATGGGAGAATAGTGCATGTTTCATTTATTCTTGGGACCTGATTAGCATTTAATCAAAGTTGCCATAACAACTCAAGTTGTTCTAAAAGTACTGACTCTGGTCCTTCATGTACATTTTCACTAATCTGGTCTATAACCTTAAACTTGAATTTATGATTAGGTGAATTTTCTATATGTCTAGCTAGTGCGCTCTCTGTTATCCCCCTCCTAATAGCGTACAGGTGTTTGTAGATTCTTTCTTTTAACTTTCTATCTGTTTTCCCTATATAGAAAACAGGACAGAGAATGCACTGAGCTAGGTATACCACCATTTTAGTGGTACAGTTGTACCTACCTGTGATGGAATACTTGTGGTTGCCTACAGAAAAATGTTGTCCAGTTGCAATGGATCCACAGTAGTTACAGCTTTCTCATTTGAACATTCCTGGGGTCCTTGCAACCTTCACATTAGGGGTTTCTATTAAGTTTTTCAAGTTTTTACCCTTCCTGTAAGTGACAATAGGTCTGTGGCCTATCTTGTTAACAAATTCAATCTTATTTTTTTAACAGGTTCCTGTTTTTGTTGATAATTTTCTTGATTTCAACTGTGTCAGTACTAAAACTTACAGTGAAACTACTATTGTATTGACCACCTTCCCTTGAAAATATGTTTGTATGGGTGGTAGATGTTACTGCTCTCTCCTCCATAATTACATCCTTTTCTGTATTTGTGGTGCTAGTTCCACAAAGACAAAGTATTGGTTTATAAAAACCTGTCTGACATTTATGTGACACTTCTATTACCACTTCATTAACAAAACCTGTGAGCTAACCTCTTTGCAAGAACATTTCAGTTAAGTTCTGACATTCAGTGCAAAAATCTTCATTTGTTGTCACCATTCTGGCTGCTCTTATGAGCTGCCCTTTTACAATTGATTTTTTTGCACTGAATGGGTGTGCACTTTTGTAATACAAAAATGAATTACAGTAAGTTGATTTTCGATATATAGATGCTGTATACGCTTTTAGTGCAACATCTTTTTTCAACAGTACATCTAAGTATGCTATAGTTTCCTTACTGAAATTTAATGTACATTTTAAGAAATTGGTACTGTTCTTCATTGCTTGTAAGATTATAGTAGCTGAAGCTTCATCACCTCTTAGCACTATAAAAATATCATCCAAGAAGCATGTATAATGTTCTATCAAGTACATTATACTGGGGTTGTTGAATAAATAAGTATGTTCCCAATGGGCCATCACCATGTTGGCAAAACTCACACCAGATGGTCAGCCCATTGCTACCCCTACTAGCTGTAAATAAATTGTGTCATTAAACAGAATGTAGTTGGATAAAATAATACCCAACAGTTCTTCAACTATTCTAAGTTCATTATCTGGTGCTGCAAATCTACTCATCCTTCATGTGCAAATGGCTACGCAAATATTGTTATGGCTATGTGGAAGAAATAATTCCTACTCATTGAGATGGGAAGGCATCTGAAGTTCTACAGGAGATTTGTGGATGATCTCTTTATTTTATGGGGAGGTGATGTAGCCTCATTTCTATCATTCTTCCACAAAATAGATAATAGCACCAGCTTAAATTTTCAATGAAGCATTCCTATGATGTTATAGAATATCTGGATGTCAGGATACTTCAGAAAGGTAGAGATGTTCTGGAAAGTGAAATCTATAGGAAAGAATGTTATAGGAATAGTTATCTCCATAGACAGAGCATGCACCCGAGACATATATTTAAGAACACTGTAAGAGGCCAAGGTCTGAGAGCATCAAGACTCACAGCTAATCAAACTAAGTATGCGGAAGAGATCCAGAACATGAAAGAAAGGTTCATAAATAGAGGGTGCAGTGAAAAAGAGATACAACAGTCATTAGTGGGTCTGTCTGAGGCAAGGGAAGGAACAGGTAAGCCATATTTTTCAGATATGGATACCATGATAGATGGAGGAACTGTTAGTCAGAAACCTATGAGAGTACAAGTATCCTATGTATAGTCATCCCCTTTGGGAAAAACAAAGTACCCACAAATTATCACATAGACAGCAACCCACTGAGTACGGAAAAAGTTGTCAGAGACCTAGGGACCCAAGTCGACAGCGACCTTTCATTTGAGACCCACGTTGCCAAAGTGGTTAGAAAAACATTCTACCTTGCACACCTCATCATGAAGGGATTCACATCCAGATCCAAGGATGTCATTGTACCCCTATACTCCTCCCTCATCAGACCCATGATTGAGTACAATGCCCCATTTGGTATGTACCTCACCCGGCATTTGCAACAGCTGGAGAGACCACAAAAGTACCTCACCAAGAGGATCAAGGGTCCCCAACATATGTCTTATTCTGCCAGACTAAAGAAACTCCAGCTCTATTTAGTAGCATACCGTCTGCTCAGAGGTGATCTCTGCCTGACGTACAAGGCCATGTCCAATCAGGATCTGATGGACATGCTCCACCTCAAAAAATCCAAATCCATCAGGACCACAAGAGCTAAAGACTTAAACCTCGGCACAAGTATGAATAGGACATGCTGGAGGGATAGATTCATAACCCAGAGGCTTCCCATGCTTTGGAACAAGATCCCAGTTCATGTTAGGCAGAGCCCCTCACTGACTCTCTTCAAGAGAAATCTTGATGAGTGGATGGGAGATCGAAGGTTTACCCCAGGGGTCACATCTGTGTCACTACTAGACAGGGGCACAGTAAACTAATTCTATTATATAAGGGAGACAGAGGCACAGTATTCTAAATCTATTCTGTGCATTTTTGTACCATTTCATGGGGTGGCGAAAGCCACATCACTATGGCTAAGCTTACAAATGCCCTAGGGCAGATAGCCTAGTACTAAACTATGAAACTATGAAACTACTCAAGTAACATTAGACCTCTACAGGAAGTATATCGAAAAAATTGGAATATACTATGTCTTGATGATGATGTTAAAAGGCTGGTAGGTGAGACCCAGAGGTTTGCTTTTAAGAATAAAACAAAATCTATAAAGAGATTATTATGTGGACCACAACCCATGGAAACAAGAAGAGAAAATTCAGTCAGACATGAAACCTTCCCCTGTAATAAATGTAATTACTGCACCTTTGTTGACACTGGAAGTAGATTTCTACATTCAGATCTAAAGAAGGAGTTTACCTTTAGAATAATAGCTAACTGTGACAGTATGAATATTATATAATTGGCACACTGCACAGTCTGTCCTGACTTCTACATTGGAATGACAACGCGAAGGCTGAGAGACCAAATGAGGGAGCATATATATGATATCACCAGAGAAATAGAGACAAATGTCTTAGCCAGGCATGTGAGAGACCATGATGAGACACACAAATTTTTATTTTTAGTAATAGATAAGGTCTGTTCCGACAATAGAGGTGGAAATGTTAGGAATAGAGAAGAAACTAGGGACCTAGAATGGATTATAAGGCTACGAGCTATCATTGGGGTAGGCCTGAATGACAAAATTAATATTAAACCCATTCTTCTAAATAGAGATTTAAAGAAATAGTAGGCAGTATCCCCCCTCCACCTTTTATACTTTTTTATACTTTTATATTGTATGTATTAAGTTGTATGATGTGATATGAGTTTCTATTGTAAAGCTGTTTTTATTTTTAAGCTTTTAAAATTTTCACACTATATATAAAACTTTTTATACTAGGTATATGGTTTTAAGGATTAAATGGGTAGTTGATGGCAATGATAAGCTTGGTATAAATGCTGTGTTTTACTGCTCTTTGATTGTCTGATGAAGTGGCTGGTGCCACGAAAGCGCTCACCTCTTTTACTAATAAAACTGTTATTCTACATAGCCTTGCCTGCTACCTCCTGCTTTGTTTTTTACTGTTCATTTCATTGTTGTTGGAGGTTACTCTTGCCAGCACCCTTTGGTTTTCACTGCAGATGGTTTTATTTTAACATGCTTTATATTTTTTTTATTTTTAATACACCAGGTATAAATAAATTTACTGTTGATTAAGCAGTGAAGGATGAAGGTTTTTTATTTAGGGGAGAATGTATTATATTGTTCTTTAGTCACGGCTTTTAACTCTGTATTTTTAACTATAGTAGAACATTTATCAAGTGATGTGTTAATTCAACATTGTTAAGAGGTTTAATTGAGACATTGGTCACATGACTGGATTGTTGAAACATTTAAGGGTGTCTATGAAGTTGATTCTTTTATCTGAAGAAGTCCAGCCACTGTGCAGAATGAAAAGCTCTTAATAAATAGAGTTTGTTGTGTTCTTACATCGGTTGCTTTTTATGTTTATTCAGTTTGTGAAGTATTTTTTTATTTCCGAGTTAATTATGGCTCCCAACTTGCAATTGTCTGCAAACTTTATCAGCCAGAGTCCATTCATGTTGGCCTAGACTTCAGAGAAGTAGATCCCAAACAGGAGAGGACCTAGGACTGAACCCTATGGGACTCCACTCATGACTGGTCGGCAGTCTGACTTGGAGTCAGCTACTTTCACACCATGGGTTCTATCTGTGAGCCAGTTTGCAACCCACCTAGTGATAGAGGGGTTGATGCCTAGCTTAGTGAGTTTTTCTATGATTCCTGAGTGGGGAATGGTATAAAGGCCTTGACCAGATCAAGGTAGGCTGTATGAATCACTTTGCCTTCATCCACATCTCTGGTGACTGACTCAAAGAAGTCGACCAGGTTGAGCAGGCATGATCTACCCTTCACAAAACCAAACTGTGTGGGATCCAGCATTTGGAGATTCCCTGTACCCTTGTTTATTAGGTCCATGATGATGCGTTCCATAGCTTTGCATATTAGACTTGTCAGGTTAATGAGGCGATAGTTCCCCAGGTCTGTAGTCACTCCTCCTTTGTGGAGAGGGATGACTGTAGCAGTGGTCCATTCGGTAGGGACAAAGCCTAAGATGAAGCTGTGATTGAACAGGGCACACAGGTGAGGTGCCAGTTCACTCTGTAGTTCATGTAGAACACAGCCAGGGATATTGTCAGGTCCCATAGAAGCTGTATTCATGGCCTTGGACAGTGCTGTTTTAACCTATGCAGCATTAATACTGGGGGCCTGGCATTCTACTGGCATTGTGATTGGTTCTTTGGGGGGAGGGGTAAAGTTGGCACTGAATCTGTTGGCCAGTATATTGGCAATATCTGTTGGATCATTATAGGAAGTTCATAGGTTCATAGTTTGGTACTAGCCTATCAGCCCTAGGGCCTATACAAGCCTAGCCATAACAATTCCCTGGCTATTTCTTCCCACACTATTTACTTCCCTGGACCCCGGTCTAGCAGGGCGACTGACATGATCCCCGGTGTGAATTTCCTTTCTCCCATCCAATCGTCAAGGTTCCTTTTGAAGTGGGCCAAAGAGGCAATCTGCTTGACATGTATGAGCAATCTATTCCAGAGTCTGGGGAAATTCTGGGTCAGGAACTTATCCCTTCAGCATGTTTTGTTTATTGTGACAACAAGGTTTAGATCCCTAGAGCATGTGGCTCTGAGGGATTTGGATTTCTTTAAGTGTAGCATGTCCAACAGCTCTGGGTTTGACATGGCCTTGTATGTTAAGCAGAGATCGCCTCTGAGTAGATGATATGCGACAGAGTATAGCTGGAGTTTTTTAAGGTGGTCAACATAGGGCATCTGCTTTAGGCCTGAGATTCTTTTAGTGAGGTATTTCTGTGGTCTCTACAGTTGTTGCAGATGTCTTGAGAGGTACATACCAATGGGGCGTTGTATTCTATAATGGGTCTAATGAGGGATGAGTACAGTGGGACAATGACCTCCCTTTTTCTGGATGAAAATCCCTTAGTGATGAGGTGTGCCACATAGAAGGATTTCCTGACTGTTGTGGCAATGTGGTTATCGAAGGTGAGACCACTGTCCACCTGGGTCCCTAAGTCTCATCACACTTTCGGTGTTTAGTGTACTGCCACCTATATGGTAATTCACGGGTACATGTTATTGTGCAACAGCTCCAAGCAAATCTGGGTATTGCCGTAGAGATTCTTTACATAACTATAGAAGCCCTTGTGGTTGCCTTTACTATCGGCTGAAATTCTGTTTTCATAGCTAGCTTTAGAGGATTTGTTGAGGGATCTCAACTTTTTGTTGAGGCTGATAAGGGAGTTTTTCCACTCTTGGGACTTTACCTTATTTCACCTCAGTTTCCTCCTTCTGTTGTAGAGTTTGTTTATGGCAGGGGACCTCCAGATTGGCTTCCTTTTTTTGGAGCAGAGTGTCTTGGTTCTATTGAGTATGGCGAGATCCATGCATTTGTGTACATGTTCATACAGGGCATTAATGTATGACTCGGCAGTCATGCAGCTGTTCTCCAATTGTATGGGTGCCGTGAAGTAAGCCACCTCTGCTTTTAGGAGCCCAAAGTTAGCTTTGGAAACGTTTTTCATGGTGATTACCTTTGCGGGTGGGGGTGTGTGGATTTCTAAGGTGATTAGTTTGTGGTCAGATCTAACCAGGGAGTAGTTGACTATTGGTATAGAGCAATGGTCGCCCATGTTAGTAATGACCAGGTCAAGGATGTTGCTACCTCTAGTAGGGGTAAGAATGAGCTGGTCCAGAGCATTGGAATTAATGAATTCCAGGAAACGTTAGGCAAATGTATTGATACACGAGTAGTTTTCCCAGTTAATGGAGGGGTAGTTGAAGTCATCCAGTATGAGAGTGTTACCTTGGACCCTAATATTCTCCAGGGTGCTTAGGAACATGGAGTGTGATTCTTGGGTCATGGTTGGGAACCTGAATCTCTGTCTTACCCAATGTTAGCTGCACCTGAAGTATCTCTGATGCATTATGTTGGGCTACCAGTCTGGAGGTGTGCACATCCTTTATGAATAAGAAAACACTACCACCTTTAGAGCTTCAGTCCAAGTTCTGGGGCAGAAAGGTGTGGAATGAGTTATAGCCTGGTAGTAGAGGGGTGCTTTCTGCTGCCTTGAACCAGGTCTCTGTTACAGCACAAATGTTCCAAAACAACTGGGCAAGAAGCCTCCTGTACTAAGAAGGAGTTTCAACAAGTGGTATCTATACAAGGATTACCATTATAATTGGGCAACACTGAAAATAAGGTAGACTATATTCAAGAAACTAGAAGCAAATGGAGATTCGACAACATAATAATCACATAGACATTGTGGATAGTAGCTTAAATGACACTGAATGAAGATTAGGTGAACAAAATATCACATTCAGTCCCTAATACAACAAAATAATTGATACTGTTGAAAGTCAATGATCTTGAAAACTGGGAGAGAAGAAACAGTTTAAACATGTATGGGGAGTCTTTGAAAATGGAAGAAGAAAATGTGATTAACTTTCTTACATATTGGATTCAAAAAGTGTTAATGCTAGGGGAAGTTTTTATTCTATAACATTGAGATATTGCATAAATCTTTTACTAAACAATCACCTAAAGAGAGAGTCTATCCAAGGTTTATAATACTGAAATGTATCTCCCATTTGAACAAAGAACTTGCAACAGAAATCTTACTCTGGAAGTTGATTAGTCTATCCTCAAACTTGATAATGGGTATTTTCAGAAGGCAATGGAAAGAAGAAATCATGTATATCACTATGAATATCCTAGATAGTTGAAGGTATTGAAACCCATTTCTTCAGCCAACAAGACTGAGAATCTTTCTAACAGAAGGAAAAATAAGATGCCCTTTTCTAAAACAAACAAAAAAGAAGATGCCTTTTCCTTTGATAAAAAAGAAAAAGAAATTAATAACAGTTAGTAACAAAAATGATAAATATATAGACCTGAATGTAAAACTGTTTCATCCCAGAAAAAAAAAAAATCAAAGGATTAATGAAACTTAAATGTTACAGTACTTTACAAATAAAGTAGGTTTTCTTGCCTGTCCAGAGGTATAGATAAAGTGAACTTAACACCTTATTTTTCTGGACTTCACAATGTTAATTAACCTTTTTTTGTAAAGATTTAATATACTAATTTAATGGCAAGTGTTACTTTTATTTTTTTATTGGTAATCTTAGACAAAAGTCAGCGTTCCTACTCCCCCTCTTCATCCTTTCAGGTCAAAAGCTTTATATGCGTGAAACACACACACACACACACACACACACACACACACACACACACACACACACACACACGATGTGCTTGCGCGCTCATGCACACACACACACACACACACACACACACACACACACACACACACACACACACGTGAAATACATTTTGTGGTAAGCCTGATTTCCAGGTAAGTCAACTTTTTTTTTCTGTAACTTAACTTTGATTTGTACACCTAAAGTTTAGTGTTTAATTATTTGTGTTTAATTAATTTCAGTAAACATTTCAGTGTGTTATTTTACATATTGTTATATTATTTCAGTTATATTTTATTTCTAAATGCAGCAATGTAGTAATTAGATTGTTTGTGTTTGTTCAATTCAAACTCATTTTTTCCATTTTGGCGGCTTCCATTGAGTAAACCATTTTTCACACAGCTTAAGCTCTTCCACTTTTTAAACAGCAAAAATCAAGATTAGAACATTTAATTAGCTTGAGCTTTAAGAAAAAATAGAAAAAATAATAACTGTGGAGTCATTGACCATGCAAAGCATAATAGAAAGTACTACTGGGGACCAACCTCCACTGTGGGAGCTCTGTAGTCAAACTGCATCAGAAAATAATGAGTTTCTTTATATGTGTTCCTTAAATAAGTTTAACTAACTGCTTTGAAAGATGTAGAAGTATTTTCACCTTCAATTATAAATTCAGCAAAATAATGTTTGGAACTAGAAAGGTATGCAGGCTAATGTAACATGTTATGCAGTGAATGTTTTTACTTTTCAACTAACATACTGATTTCAATAAAGTAATTTATAAAGGAAGAAAATATTAGTACTTGAAATAAAGCAGTTAATGAAAAATGGAATAATATTCACAAGGATTGCTATCACAATCTTAAATCCCAATATCTTGAAACATATAATCCTGAGACCATAATATCAGAAGACCAAAATGCTGAAGATCAGAATGTTTAAAACTGCCAAATACCAAATATCTCTACCACTGTGAACCCAAGATTGTGCAACAATGATAAGCAACACTACTAACAAAATACTTTAATGTACTACCTATAGCGAAACCATTTGCCTCAAAAAGGAATCATTCCATTAAGTGCATTAATTCCTGCAGCCAGAGATTTGGTTAACTAGCAGGTGTAAACAACAGCAGTTATATCTGCCATTTGCTATACAGTCTTTAAAATACACCTGCTAATCCACTGAGTCTGTAGCACCACTTGTTAATGCAGTGATACATGTATCTTTTTGTGTAGATGGTACTTGGTTTGAATCCAGGCGTATATTAACAGTGTCAAATAATTTTACGTGTAAATACAAATTCTGAAGTGTGATAGTTGTTATGGAGTATCTAAAATATGACTAGATGGTACTGGTTTCCAGTCCAACTGAATAATCATTAGAACTGGTTTTGCTGTAGCTGCATGTTAATGCGTGATGCACACCATTGCACAAAAATTCTTTAAAGAAAAGAAACGGGGAAGACAGGAAAGTGGTAACATGGGGAGCAAGCAGTGGAATGCGCAAAATGAAAACAAAGAAGGAATGTGCAGGAAGGATGCAGGAAGGAACCATAAATATCCATTTCTTCCAGATTAAAACATACAAATGTTGCTGAATTTGGACTGTCACCTCCAGAGAGAGGGGAGACTACAAGACAATGTTATTTATTTATTTTTTATTTTATTTTACATTTGTTTACCGGGATAGTCCAACTGGATACATGTCCATTTTTAGTGGAGGCTTGGGGAGAAAAGCTCCATACAGACAAACTTACATATATTACACAGAAGTTAGCAAACAATTATAAAAACAAAGTGATTATATACAATGGCTTAGTAGTGTTCCCTAGTAGGGACTCACAATTCTCATGGACAGACACGATTAAAAGTAAGAGACATCAGATTGGAAGCAGAGCTTGGTGACGTAGTTACAAGTTATGATAATTACAGAATATGCTTTCAGTTTATAACTTAATCAGGGTTGGTACATGGGCATAGCCAATTCACTTTGAGATACTGTTTGAGGTTTTTTTTGACTATTGGAGGATTGTAGGGTTATATAGTTTGGCAACGAATTCCAGGTTTTGCTAAGCAGGGATTCACCAGCAGAGTTATTAGCTTTGTGGGTTTGGACCAGTAGTTTATTGGCTGACTGTAAGGATCTCAGGTTGCTATATGGCTTAATAATATTTTTAAGTGAGGGAGTATCCTCAGGGTGGTACAACATTTTGTGCTATTAAGAGTTGATTGAATTGAATTAAGCTGGGCAGTTCTAGCCACTCTAGTTGTTTAAGATTCTGGCAGTGGTGGGTTCTACAGGTGGAGCCAGTGGCAAATCTGGCAATATCATTGTAGCTATGGGAAAGCTTACCTAGTTCGGATTTGTTGAGGTTTAAGAGTACAGATGAGGCATGAAAAAGAGTAGAGAGCAGGTGTGATCAGGCGATTGCAGTCCTAGCCAGTGGGGTTAAAAATGTCTTGTTTCTCTACAGTGATCCAAGCTTCTTATTGATGGTCTGTATGGTTTTGTTGACCTGTAAGTCAAATTTGAGATTATTGTCTATGATACCCCCTAGCAGTTAGGTGTGATGATCTGGGGAAATAGTGGTACCATTGTTAGATGTGACAGAGAATGAAAGTGTAATAGATCTACTAGTGATGGAGATGAGTAGAAGTTTAGTTTTACTGGAGTTCAGAAGTAGGTGTTCATTGGTGAGCCATTTCTTGATAGTGTTAAATGTATTTTGGGTTAAAGTTTGCAGTTCGGGTGGGGAGGTGGCTGAGCAGATCAGAGTGGAATCATCTGCATATTGAATGCACGTAGCTTTCGGGATAGCAGTGTGAAGGTTGTTGATAAAAATAGAGAAGAGTAGTGGACCTAGTATGGACCCTTGAGGGACACCAAGTGTGAGAGGTAGCTGGCTGGAGGGTTTGCCCTGCCATAGTACCGCCTGCTGTCTACCAGTGAGGTAGGACTAGAACCACTGGATAGCAGGCTTGTTGAGGGAAATAGATTATAGTGAAAGAATGAGAAGTTCATGGTTGACCATGTCAAAGGCTTTTGATAGGTCAAGAAAGAGGGTGGAGGTTAGCCTATTGTCATTCCTGTTTTCATTTATGGCAGTAGTAAAGGAAAGTAGGGCTGAGGTGGTGCTATGGTATGGCCTGAAACCATGGTGGGAGTTGGATAGTAAGTTATTCTGTGTAAGGTATTGCATTAGTTGCTTGTGTACACCTTTCTTCATTATTTTGGCTAGTGAGGAAAGAATGGCAATGGGTCTATAGTTGGATATGTCTGAGGAGCTACCACCTTTATGGAGTGGGATGATGTGAGATATTTTCCAGAGGGAGGGGATAGCGTTTTCAGATAAGTTTCTGTTGATGAGGATAGATACGGGATATGCAATGGCATCAGCAGCTATTTGTAGGTACTCCGCAGGGAGGAGGTCAGCAGCGAGGGTGGTAGGTTTTAGTTTTTTAGAAGTATTTTGAAATAACTAGTGGATATTGGTTGGAAGCTAAATTTTGGGTGATTATTGGGTAGATTAGGCATGTGGTTTAAGTTAGAGGGGGGTAGTTGATTTGCTAGGGATCGGATTGTTTCAGTGAAAAAGTTATTAAAGGCACTAGCTATGGTCTCTGGGAAACTATGGGTGTAGTTAGCTGGGGCTAGGGTGGTGTAATGACCTGGACAAAGTAGTTGATTTAAGCCTGCCCAGAACTTTTGAGGGTTTTTATGGTGTTTTTGTAGGAGATTTTGGTAGAAGCTTTTTTATCCAGTAAAATAGATTTTTTTGTATCATTCATGAGTTGATGATATTTTAAATGGTCAAGTGAGGCTTTAGTTGTTCTCCAGCTGGCTCAGGCTCTGTTTCTAGTTTTGATTTTAGCTTTGGTATCTTTTGTGAGCCATGGTGCAATATTTGATCTAGTTTTTATTGTACGTGCTGGAGCATGGGAATCAAGGACACTTAGGAATTTAGTGTTAAAGTGATCTATGGCCTCCTCTAATGTTATATTTTTTAGTTTTTACCAGTCAGCTGCTTTTAATTCATTTTGGAATATAGCAGCGTCAAAGTTTTTCCTGTTTCTAACTGTTTTATATTTGGGCTGGTGAGGGTTTCCTGCCTAATGTTTTATGATATAGGTTAGACAATGGTCACTAAGGTCATCAGGAAGAGTACCAGCTGTGTATAGTTGGGGTTGGTTATTAACTAGGATCCAGTCTAGGATACTTTCCCTGTTGGTTGGTTTGTTTATCCTAGTGGGAGAAGTTATGGTCTGTTTAAACCCATATAGGTTAATATGGGTGAGGGGGGTGTCGGAGGAGCAGGGGTGCCAGTCGGTGTTAAAGTCACCAAGAACTATGGTTTCTTGGGGATAGGTAGTGGATAACCATTAAAGGATATCTTCTAGGGTATTTAGGTTGTTGCCTGGTGGAATGTATGTACAGATGCTGTTCAATTGCTTGTTTTGGTTAATCTGTAGCTTGGTTATGAGGAGTTCCGCGTTATTGAATTGGAGAGGTTGAATGGTGTCTCTATTAACGGCTAGAGTATTTTTGTAAAGGACTGCTATCCCACCTCCTTTCCTTGTAGCATGGTCTAACTGGTGAATATTGTATCCTGGAGGTCATATCTCATTGTCATTAGTACTGGGTTTTAGCCAGGTTTCCGTAAGACATATAATGTCTGGGGCGTGGGCTGCTAACAGGGCATGTAGGTTGGGAATCTTATTGTTAATACTTCTTATATTTAGGTGAAATGCTAGGAGGGAACTAGTGGGAGTATACATGGGTAGCATGACTGTGGGGGTTGTGGTAGGGAAGTGGAGGTTATTGAGTGTGGGTGGGCCATGGTTGGGATGAATGTCTCCATGCATTATAAGGTTATAGTGACAGGATATTCTGAGCTTTAGGAGTTTGTTTATAAGTTTTCTATAGTCTTTGTCTTTAGGATTATGTTTTGTGGCTGTACAGGGGTGGTATTTTATAGAGGGTGGTATATTCAGTGTGCTGGGGATGGTAAAGTGTTTGGTGTTATGTGTGAAGTTGTGGGTGCCTGTTTGACCATTTGGGTAGTGAATACTACGGTCAAGTGCTTGTTCATAGGCAGTGAGATGGTAAAAGAGAAACAGTATAGACATTAGGGTAATTAGTATTTTTTTGCTTGTTTGCATTGTGTTAGAGGGCATGCCAAATTTTGATGGCTGCCTGTGCTAACAAGGTGTGGAGGAATGGGAGAGAAGGAAATGAGTTAAGGGTGAGGGTTGTTCAATGATGTGTGAGGTGCTGATTGGTACTTAGCAGTAGGGGAGTGGCAAAGTCTGGTTTAAATTTTGCACTAGTGGGGGTGGGTAAGATTTGCGGGCAGGGAGGGGAGCAGAGAAAGCCCGAGCATAGCAAGGGCGAGCAGAGTGGGGCTAACACTAACTCTGAGAGTTACCTTGGGCTTTTGGTTTGTATGATTGTAAGTAATGTGTTTAGCTGTACTTTAATTTGTTTTATTTTTTTATTTTTTTATTTTTATACCAATTCGCAGGCTAATTTTAATAGGCTCCTAGGGGTAAACTAGCAAATGTAGTCAATATGGAGGGAGACAAATGACTGTGGGGATAGCCTAGAAGCAAAACTTTACCAAATTAAAAAGTAAATGCTTGGGACTGGAACACTGTTTGAGTGTAAGGCTGATTCAAGGTATCATAGCCCAATATAGTGGCAATTGGCTGGATCCCTTCACTGTTGTTGTGCATACACCATTAAGCCTCAACAGTTTACAAAAACTAAATTGTAATTCACCTATTACAACAGAAAAAGATGGAGGGAATCAGGTTCTTGCTTCCAGAGATTTTACTTAGTTAAGATAGCCAGCTTCAGTGGAGAAGGTAGAAATTGTGTTAAGCAGCTAATCCAGGGTTGGGGTGGGGGGATCACACAGGAAAAACACCCATGCAAATTGCTGTGCAAGCACAAGGAAGAGAGGGGTAGGGAATGTACAACAGCTACAGGGAATTGGACGGAATCATGTGTGTCATGCAGACACATATGCAAAATGGAGAGCTATGTATGGGACGATATTGTATTATGGGTGATAAACTTACCCCCCCCCTGCCACTGCACCTGGAGGGAGCCACAGGCCTATCCTCTGGGGTAGAACTGCTTAAGGGGTCAGGTAGTGCATGGTCTGCTGAGTAGTGCTACCAGGTTTTGCACCAGATGTGCTAGGCAGTGGTGCTGCAGCTGGTAGAGTGAGGACAGGTGGATCAAGTGGGACAGTCCTACCCTGCTGTGCTGTGGAAAAAATAAAAAAGTAAACACAAAAAAAATAATAAATCCAAAAAAAGAAAAAAGAGAGAAAAGGGTTGGGATGAAAGAAAAAAGAAGTAGACCATTAGTAATGCCATATGTGACATACAAAGCATTGATACAATTATTTTACTCTAGTGTTACCTTTACTTTTAACACTACAAACTCATATCAAATACCTCTGTTTACTGTTCAAACTACCCATCTTCTAACAAATACACAATATACTACAAATCACAGTCAGCAATCCTCAATGTCTGCATACATTGAACATATGCATGGTCCAAATATACTGTTTACATTTTAGAGCAAGACAGTGGTTACACTGCTTTACAGTCATACGTTACATTGCAATGTTGATGAAACCTTAAATATTTAATATATTATTTATATTTAATATATTTGGGAAGTGTGGATTTTGAAGGCACAGCCTATGACTACTTTCTAATAATGAACTGTTGTTTTGTCCTCCAGAGTAATGAATGCATTCTTCCCTATTACAGATAAGAAGTGAATGCTCAATTTGATTCAACTGTATAAGTAACAAATAAATGTGTCATAACTTTTAATGCCAAAATAGCCCCACTATCAGGATGCATACATCTCACATGCATTTTACATCTGTGCCAATCTAGAGGTATGGGTTCACAGGCTCAGTGCCCAGTCTGTGATGTCTGTGGAAGCAAAAGAACACCTCACAATGCTATTAAGCATACCAATCCTGACTATATACAGCTTTTAACTCTGACAAGTAGTTTCTGTAAGTGATACTTACACATCTGTAGGGTGCCCCAGTCCTACATTCCTTGATCCAATGGTTGAGGGTATCTCTCTTCCACATCCTGAGGTCTCTGTAGTGGTTCCTACATTGTTCACCAGTGCTGAGGATACTGATACCACTGGTCCTTGCCTAGCTCAGACTATGCTATGCCTCTGCCTTGTAATCCAAGCCATGATAGCCCCTATACAACAGTCTGGGTCTATGTTCATTGACTAGGAGTCCAACAAACACTTTGGGCTCCCAGACACCCCATCTTTGGGCACTGAATCTCAAAAACTCTCCAGGAACACCAGCCATGCCTATCACAGATCAAGACCAATGTAGAATGATGTTCTCCTACTAATTGCAGGTATCACTCTTACTGGGAGTGCACACTTTCTGGATTTGCAACATTTAAACATGTTGCACAATGCTTACCATTGCACAAACATGGTGTGCGAGAGTGAGCACTGTCAGGAAATGTGTTTGCGAGATAGCCAATAGTATCAATTGAATGCATCAGATGTATGTGTCTGGCTGTCGGGGTCCTGTCTATGTAGATGGCCAATTCATCCAGTTTGTACCGTGCCGCTCTATGTGCAAACAAGATGTGCATAGCCAAAGCTGTTTGTACAAAGCGGTGCATCACACAAGAAGTGCCACCCACCCAAAAAAGTATAAATAATGGAGAATTAGTTAAAGTGTGGAAGGTCAATCTATAACATGCACAGCAAAAACTGTTTGTACACATGAGATATGACTATATGGATCTAAATCCTGACTCTCACTGCAATGCACCGTCACAAAACAGGAGGGGGGATTTATCCATCTTTGCACCACAAACACCTTTGTAGCAAATAAATTACATAATTCCTGACGCTACAAGTGCACCTGAATGTACACTGATATCAAGGTATGACCTGTTATTTGTAAATGTATTCTATGTAATATGTTTGGATGTAGTGCACATACTGATCACACAACCTGTTATAATTATTCCTTACAAATATACAGCTGTATTCCTACCTTTCTGTTTTTCTTGGTCATTCATCAGTTATCTGACCAGTACTCAAAGACATGCAGTGTGTAAGCTACTCTATATCATTCACCTTAAAATGTGTGAGGATATTCACTGAGGAAAATATGATATGCAGTTGCCATGAAATTAATGTAAGGTTGAATGCCACAAACAAGCACAGACCGTTGTTCTGGGGGTGCGGCATAAAGGTGGGTTCCTGGCATGGAATAAGCAAGGGTATAATGTTCTTTCAAGGGGGTAGACTCTTATGGCACAAACAAGGCTATTTTGCTCTTGTTAATGTCCTTATTTTGCATCATGCCAGTTTGATCTTGTGAGGGTGGTGAAACCAGAAACCACTATGTGTCTCATTACTTTCAAACTTCTCTGTTATGGTTTCCCATTTCAAACATACATTACTAAACTGAGGACATACAGTGATCATCATTACTTTGGGGAGGTATCAATGTGTGAATCTTTGAGGCCTGAGGCCTACTACTTTCTAATGGACACATACAAGTCAAATAAGTCTCTGCTGTCACATGTGACAATTTCTGTACAAATCTCCCACTTTGTAGTTGCTTACTGTATCAAGTGATGAAATACAAGGACATGTCATAATATTAATACACAATACAGTACATGTTCAGGAGTTACCTTGTAAATGCAGCAGTTGACACAGTGTTAGCTCAGGACTGACTATGATGCATGCAGTACACAGCCAATACATGAGGAGGTAAAGGCTATGTCTCTGAGTTGAGTTCGGCAGAGGTTGCAGGGTTCCTGTATTGTTTCCTCATCCAACCTGTAGTACTCTACAATGTCCATGTCATGTATGTTGTGATAAGTTAAATGTGGTCTGAAAACTCTTCTCTTCTCTGTCTCAGCCTAGGGCTATTGGCAGCAGCAGCATCAGCATTGCCTGCAGCCTGTAACACGTACAAATGGAGTTAATCAGTATCAGCAGCTCCTACCATTCTATTTGTGTAGACTGTGTCTGTACTTCACTATTTTTGAAATCCAAAGGAAAAAACAGCATGGTGTCTAAATGTTTGCTTAATAACTTTGTGAGTAGCTCCACCAGATTTGTTGTAATTCAGCTGTTTATGCTGTAATTAGCATCTCTGAAACACAGCCTAGACAGATGCAGTCCATTAATAATCTAATCCATTACAAAAAGGCAAATGTGTAGCTAGCCAAATTGATGGTGAGGATATTTGCTACATGTTTAGCAAACCAAACTATTTTCCAAGCTATATTTACAGAGGAGTATTGAATTCCAGCAGGTATGCTGTTATTTTTTTTTTACTTACATAATGCATATGCTGGAATATATTAATGAATAATGTGAAGCAAAGTCTTTTACACTGTTATCTGTATGCATTAGTTATGCATCGCATGACCATGTTTGTTAAGCTGTTTCAGAGGTACTGACAATACATGAAAATAGCAAGCTGTTTGATGCATATTTACAAATGTTTCAAGAACGGATCTTCTGAATGCATTTTTAGCATTTCCTATGTGTTTTATTAGCAAAATGGTTAATGTGTTTGTTTTTTAATAGGTGAGGGCAACAAAGAGAAGTTACTGTTATGTCACAGACTAGAATGGACTGTTCTTTTGGGGTGTGGCACAGTTGAGTTACTGCTATGGCACATACAAGGATATGTTGCCCTTACTACTCTCCCTATTTTGCATCCTGCCTGTTGTAAGTATTTCACATATGTGTTATGTTTTTCCCATGTGTATTACTGACTGCCTACTTTAACTGTTTTATCTGGTAATAGTTACTTTATAGGTATGTGATTGTTAGGTGTATTATCATTCTGTTGTGTTTTAGGACCAAATATGTCACTAAGGCTCAACCCCCCCCCCTTCAATGAGGCAGAAAACATGATAATAGTGGACACGCTACATCAACATGGTGCTTTCCTTCTTGGAAGGGGTCTTCCAAATATGTTAGAAGACTGAGGATATAGCAGCAAGTTGTTGATAACATAAATACTGTGGGCAGCCATGGCCATACTAATGATCAGTTGTGCCACAGGGCCACTGACATGTTCACATCGGCACAGAAGCATGCAGCTGCTGTTGCCTGAGACCAGAGGGTAACCAGGGGGCCTGTTACAGAACCACCTCTCACCCCAATGAGGAATTCCTGGTGAATCTTCTGACACAGGACAACTCACAGCAGAGTGATCCATGATATGTCCTTTATGTGGGTGCAACTCCTTCTCAGTTCCAGGAAGAGCTTCCAGGTAGATTTTGTTATATGCCTTCATCAGTGCTTAATTACCAACAGACAATGTTAGAAGACTTAAATACATACCCCTTGCAAATGTTTGGTTAACAAAGGAGGCTGGCACATTATGTTAAATAATAAAGAGAAAGGTTGGATTATCACGCTGGGAGCTTTGTTCCCTCCTGGACTTAATAAGAATTTGTAAGAGACCAATCACTTGCAAGGGGTTTGTATTTAAGTCTTGTAACATTGTTTGTTGGTAATGAAGCACTGATGAAGTCTAATTAAGCCAAAACTGGTATGCTGTTGTTGCAGAATGAAGTTATGTTTAATTAGTAAAAAATTGTGCTATTTTTTAGCTATCTATTCACCATAGTGTGAGGAGTGCTGGCTGCTGTGTTGGTGTATATTTATTGGCCTTTTTGCCAGGTACCTGGCCTTACTTGCATGAATTTTTGGAGGTTTACTTTGTTATATAACCACTTCAATAATGCTGTATAATAAAAGAAAATAAAAGTTACTTTTGTGCCACTTGTGTATTTTTTTGGGGGGGGATTTAATATTAGTACAGTGATAAGCTCAATATGGAGTTGTCAGTCATGTTCTTGTTAAAGTAACATGTTATACTGATTGAGATGAGTACATGTAGTACCTTCTGTCTTACTCTAAAATGTGAGGATATTAGCCTTATCTCTTGCTTAAATTTTTTCAAGACCATCAGGAATCCAGCACTGTAGGCTTCCTGCAGATGGTAAGCCAAATCAAGTTATTTCAGTACTGCAGATCAATTTCTAGTAATCTAATGTGTCATTAGGCCTGTTGTGTGTATTGCTGTACTGTCTGTAATAGTGGTAGAACTGTTTGTTATTTAGCATACATTGCACCATAGTAGTGCAGATATTAATGGATGCCTGTGTTTCTCCCTTTTTATCACAGATGATCATGACAGTGGGAGTTTGGGCCCTGTGCCACCTGATGTCGGTGTCTCATCAGGCACTGATGTTGATGGTGTTGAAACTGAAGCACAGTCGAGGTGCACAGGTTGAATCTGACACAGAGGTTAAAATCCACCCACCCCCTTCTTTTTCCCTGGACACAGCCAGTAGGCCTATGCCTACCCAGGCCACTGACCCCACAAATCTAAGACAGGTGGAGGGTGATGACATTAAGCAGAGAAGTGTGGCTACTGTGGCTTCAGTGTCTGTTGAGTCTGGCCATAGCCAAAGTGTTGACAAAGTACCATGCCGAAGGGTTGATAGGGTTGCTCATAGGTGGTCTGCTGTCCCTCCTCCAACTGCTGCAGGTGTTTCTTCCTGTGTCACTCAACACATGTTCTGTGCCATCATGGAGTTAAAGGCACATTCAGAAAGGCACTCCAGTCAAATGCTCAGGCTTGTGGATGCAGCACAATCTGATATGCATGACTGCCTCCACTGTGTCATTGATTCCCTGGATTGGATGAATGACACGTTGGGACAAGGGGTGTCTGTGATGGACCAAGGGGTGTCTGTCATGGAATGATCAGAGTCTGTGATGAAATGTCTGCTGGGAGGGGAAAGGCATCCTTGGCATATGGCTGCCACAATATCTGCTGAGAGTCAACGTGGCCATTTCTGATCACACTCCCATAGTGGCAGTAATTCCGCTGGTCCACTGAGAGTGTGATGTCCACACACAGATATGGCAGGCCATGGGGTCATAGTCCAGGTTGTTTTTGTGAAGGGATCATGTCCAGAAGACATTGGTAGCCCTCATCTAATAGCACTCCATCTGACCTTGGGCATGGAGGTGCACAACTCCTGGCAGAGCCAGTTCCCATGGTTGGGGAGAAATAACAATGGACTGGCACCACTACCATGCATGGCTCATACCTGTCCAACATACCATGACATAGATCTAGCATTGAGCTTGTCTGTATTCATGCAGACTCTCACACATCACTTTCACATGGAGGATCCGTACAGAAATGCACACAGCCTGCCTGCTTCACTTTCTCTCTCACACACACTCACTGACCTTTTGTGCCAGCCTAGGCCTCCTGCCCCCTCCCCCAGCACCCTGTGCAAGTGATGATAACTGTGTCTTATCCCTGTTTTCTCTATTTTGGATTCAGGGATAGAAAGCTTTGTGTCTGATGCACAGGGTGCATAGCTACATTAGAGCCTAGTATATCTGTATTTGTGTTGCTGAACTGATAATTGTGACTGTCAGTTATATTTGCCTTGAAAATGGTACAGTGGATGGCATCATTATGACAGTACTTTCTATTGTACTCTCTTGCAAGTGTTGTGAAGTCAGAAACTACAATGTGTGTCATTACTTTATAACCTCTCTCTTTAATGCTTTCCAGTACATACATATGGTGCACATCATAAGAGGCATCACATGCAGATCTCAGGATTGTATGGCAGCACTGTAGTCAAACTCATCAGAACAGTAATACAGTATAATACTCTCTTTTGCAGGAACCTCACCAGACACATGCAGCAACTGGACATTCCACAGGGCTTTCTCATCTAGATAATACAGGATCTACCAACCATGACATGATGTATGTGGGTAGATTAAAAGACATGTCACTGTCATCTGTCTGGTATGGCATTACATTGTAGCTGTTATTCTAAGCTATTACTTTTGGTTTAAGCATTTTGGCTTCAGGCCAGTTGCCTTACATTATAAAGGATTGTAGTCTACACTATGGTGGGAAGAGAGAGTAGCCTCCGTCCTTCTGAGCTGGGAATTTCTGGTTGAATTCTTATTGTGGCAGTTGTACTAAGTCTCTCTGTTATGGTTAAAGCAGTTGGCTTCCAAGCCAGTTATTTTACATTAGGAAGAATTGTGGTGTAGATTCTTGTGGCAGGGGAGGATAGCTTACACCCTTCTAAGCTATGAATTGCTGGTTGAAGCATTATTGTGTCTGTTATTCTGAAAGTATCTTAGATCAGGTTTAAGCACTTGTGTTCCAGACTACTTATTTCACACTAGGAAGATTTGCTGTGCACACTGTTGTTGGAGTATTGTACTGGATTGCTGCTTTATTTAAAATGCTTGTTCTTCTATTGTGATTGCGGTTTTCTGCGCTTTGAATTTCTAGGACTTCTACATTTTATTGTTTAGGCTCAATTCAGGCTTACTGAATCTAGACTGTTTGTATCACTGGAGTAGTAAAACTAGCCCTCTTACATTAAGAAGGCCTTCCTGCACCATTGTGGCATAACTGTGAAGCCAAGAATCAATATGACTTTGGAACTGCTGGAATAAGGCTCACTGATGGCCTTTCCCCTGTTTTACTTGTTTAAAATAGTTTAACTTCACTTGTATTCCAGCCTTGTGTCTTGGTGTGTTCAGAGTTTGCACTGCTGCCCTGCGAACAACTCAGGTGTGCATTGTGAAACATTGACACATTTTTGTAATCCTAGTGCTCCATAGAATAGACACATTTTATTAGTATTGCACCAAAACCTGGTCCATCTAGCCCACTCCCCACTAGTTAATACAGTTTATACATTCCATAATGGAAGGACAGTTTCCCACCATGTCTCCAGGCAGCCTGATGTACATAGGCATCCTGAGGCAACAGAGTAATTGCCTTTTGTATACTGGCAACCAGTTGACATATGAAAATACTTTGGAGCCTCCCATAGGAAACCAGTACAAAGGTTCAGTTGGAGTTATACAGCAAAGAAAAGAACAAGAAACTGTGGCAACTCTGACATAGTCAGTGCTGTGCAGTGATAGACCACTGAGTTCCCATATGAAAGAGCAACAGATGACACAGGGTGAAACTGAAGAGAACATGGCACAGGAAGAAGCTTTGAAACTTTCTACAGAATGCCCGCAGGAAATGGTGAACAAGGAATGTGGCCTCAGTTTAAAGAAAATGATCTAAGACAAGAGTTGCTTGAATTAATAGAAATGGATCGACATATTAAGATCAATGAAAAAAATGGACTGCAGAAGGTCGATAAAACTCAAAAAGTTAGAAGTTTGATGAAACAACTGAACACAGTAATTAGGACTGTCCATAAAGATTCACACGACATAACAGAAGTCAATAGGATACATTACTGTGTAGCCAAATTAATAACAGATAAAGTCCTACCACAAGGACATAGGGTAGTAAGGGAAAGGACAGGAAGAAATCAAATGCCATCATGGAAGTATTGAATAGAGAAAACTATAAAACAATTAAGACAAGAAGTATCACTATTAAAAGAGTATAGAAGAGGGAACAGATCAACAAAAATACTCAGAAAGATAGACGTGATAAAAGCAATGCACAGAATTGTAATGGATCAGAATTTATCATGCAATATCACAAATAATAAATTAAAAATATCAGCAAAGGCAGAAAAACTTAGAAGATACATAGATAAATATAAAGGAAAAGTACAACTTAAGCAATTTATTGATAACCCAAAAAAGTTTTATAGAGAATTGGGAAACAAGATAAAAGGAATTGAAAGACCACCAAAAAAAGAAGAAATAGATACATTTTAGAGAAATATTTATGAAGATAATATCAGAGCTGTCCACCTTAAACCTCAGCCATTCTACCCTAGTATGCTTCCATAGCTACCTAACCAAACAACAACAAGCTGTAAGGTGGAATCAGGAACTGTTATCTCTATTCCCTGTTAACATTGGAGTCCCACAAGGTTCCATACTAGGTCCCCTACTCTTCAACATTTTCACTAACCAATAGCATAAATCCACCCCTCTCATCTCAGTTATCCAATATGCAGATGACTCTACCCTCTTATGAAATGCATCCTCCCTCACACAACTAAATCCAAAGGAGAGGAGTTCTCTCTGTCACCGCTGCTCTTTTGTCTTGTCCTTAACCCATTAAACTGTAGGCTTAACAGATTAGGTCATGGCTATAATCTGGTTCCCTGAAAGCAACAAAGTGTAAAGACTTCTCATTTTCTCTTTCTCAATGATTTAAAACTGTATAGCGCATCAGATGAGGAACTGAAAGCATAACTGCAAGTATTCAAAACTTTTTCAGATGAGATAACAATGGCCATTGGTCTTGATAAATATGCAAAAGCAAACTTTAAAGCCGGAGAGCTGCAGTACCAAGAAAACATCAGTTTAGAACAAGAATGTGATATAAAAGACCTTGAGCAAGAGGGAGTGTATAAATATTTGGGAAATTGTGAAGGATCAACAATAAAACATGAACAAATGTGAATAAAACTCAGTAAAGAATATTTTAGAAGACATAAATTAATCCTAAAAACAGTGTTAACATCTAGGAACATAGTTCAAGCTATTAACCAGTTTGTCCTTCCTGTCCTAACTTACAGTTTTGGAGTGACTGACTGTCCCTAAAAGGTGTTGGCTAGATTAGACAGAAAAAACAAGAAGGATGTTTCATGCTCATCAAATGATTTATGAAAATCAGTGCATAACAAGATTATATATTCCCCATTCCAAATGAGTAATGGGCCATCTTGAAATTGATTACATATCTAGATCTGCAATCATGGGACTGCATACATATTTACTGTCATCACAAGACCCAAACATAGTGAAAGTTTTGAAACATGAGGACAATAAATCTGACTTTCTGCTTAGTCTAGCAGAAGCATATCAGTGTCAATCAGGAATGGAAATCAAACCAGAAGTAGATAAAAATCAGGCAGCAACTGAATGTACCAAAAAACAAAATAAAGAATATAAGTTGAAGGATCAGATGTGAAGGCAAGAAATGTGGAAAATGCATAAATATAGTTGCAAGTATAGAAAACTCCTGGAAGAACCTCATGCTGATTAGGATCGAATACAGGGATGGTTAAGGACAGGTGAATTCAAACAAAAAGATGAAAGTTTAATACTGGCAGCCCAAGATAGTGGACTACATACACGTTGATTACAGAGTCCATTGAATATGTGGGAGAAACAGACAAATGTAGATTTTGTAAAACAGAAATGGAAACAGTCACACACCTTGTTGCTGTATGTGACATATTAATGGCAAAAGGACTGTATACTGAAAGGCATAATAATGTGGCAAGACTTGCACTGGGATTGTGCAAACATTATAATATTGAAGTAGTTAAAAATCACTGGAAACATGAGCCACAAAGCATCATAGAAAATTATGAAGTCTTCATCACATGGGATCACCTATTACCAACAGTTCAAAAGATAGATGTGAGAAAACCAAATACAGTGGTCCATGAAAAGAAGACAATAGTATCATTGATCAATTAAATCGCTACACCCAGCGACTATAGTGTCTTGCATACAGAGACACAAATTCATAAAATATCAGGATTTGCAGGCAGAAATGAAATTAATATGGAAGAAAGGCACCCAGACAGTTCCAAAAGTAATAGGAGGAATGGGTCTTATAAAAAAAAATCTACAGTTCCATTTAGATATGTTATCAATACACATAAATCCATAAGAATTGCAGAAGGAGTCATTACTGGGCACACTTCTGGCTGACATCAAAGATTGAAACAATACTAATTTCAGGAACTTTAATCATACTTTGACTTAGGAATGAGGTCCATTCCCATCATGGTATTTGAAACCCAAAAGATGTAGAGAAGTTAAAGAGAACAACCAGTTACTACTAAAACAAACTAATGCAACATGTGAGAGCTGTATCTATACTATGAATTTGGAATCAGCTCTCTCACATAACAAACCAGATATCAAAAATGTTGTCAGCACACAATTCACCTGCTGCACATAAGCTCACAACACATAAGCCCGCATACAGGGAGGTACTCACTAGAAATCTAACTAAAAATCGGAGACCTCCCAAGTGCAAACCTACTGCACACAGTGCAGACCCAAAATAATCCACTACACATAATAATACACACCAGTGTTTCAGCCAATAAGCTCCTCAGGCAAAACACCTCAAAACCAAATGTCTTGCTCATATGAGACTCCATAGTGAGACACACAGATACCCCCCCCCTCAAGGCTGGACAATGGGAAAGTCACAGTCAACTGACTGTCAGGTGCCAGGGTCCATCAGATCACTCATGCACTCAAGTATCTCAACAAAAAGTACCATTATGACTCTGTCATAGTCCATGTGGCAGTGAACTGTAGTCACTGTGTATGTCACTGTGTGGCAGTCGTGTACTATAAGAAAGTGCTTTCCTCCCCCATAGTGGCCTTTTTAGGCAATGTCGGAGCAACTAAAGTCCCAAAGTAAAACAATCTACCACAGACAAACTGAAGGTTATACTGCTTAATGCAAGGAGTGTAAATCAGAAACTGCACTTACTGGAAGAACTCCTGACCATGGAAGATGCCCATATTTGTGCAGTTACACAGACATGGTTCAAGGCCACAGAGATCACCCTGACCATGTAGAGGAACAATTATTTCCACACGTTCACACATCAAAATGAGCGTGAAAGAACCAAAGGCAGAGGTGTATACATCTTCATTAAAGATAAATACACCACAAGACTTGTCAAAGTGTATAACTCTCTAGCGCTAGTCCAAGTCTAACTAACTGTATGTAAAACCCCCTTCCATATCATTGATAGCAACAGGTTCCCCACCATGAACCACAAGGACCACTCTGCCTACTTGTACCTAACTGGATCACTCACTAGGCAGCCGAACACCTCGGTCATATGTGATTTCTACTATCCTTCCATCGATTTAGAGTCACATATGTGCACAAACATACTCACCCTAGGGTTCCTGGACTTTGTTACTACACATGCTGTGTTACAGATAGTCTGCACCCCCACAAGTGGCTTGAATCTTCTAGACTTAATACTGACCAACATAGTGGTTCTCTGCAGTAATGCTTGTGTGTTGGCCACCCTGATCAGGTCAAATCACAATTCAGTCTTGTTCAAATTCACAATCATACCCAACACCCTATCAAGAGCAAAGAGGATTAAACATTTTGCTAAAGCAAACTATAAGCTCTCATCTGATGCTATAAAGATTTATAGATACCCTGCTACCACTGTCAACAATGACTGCTATACACAGGTGTGCACAAATGGCCTGTATAAACAGATATACAAATGTACAGATTCAGCTGAACATGAAAGGATTAAAACAAGCACCTCACAGAAAGCAAGCCACCCTAGTGGGCATCAAGTATACATAGGTTGCACAACAAGTGGAAGACAGTAATGTCCAAGAACAAGAGGGAATTGACACAGCAGAGGAAGGACACCCCCCACAGCTTGAACAAGGAAGTTAACTATTTTGAAAGGTCGTCTAAAGCTACATACAAACCAGGTATTAGCATCCCTATCTAAAGATATTCTGGAGGCATTCCTTTAGCTACTTCAATCATCTAAAAGTGAAGGGCTAGCTTTGTACCCAACTAGTAGTGGATGGTACCACTAATACTGACCCTAAGATCATCAACAACCTGCTACCAGCCAATTTGGGGCAAACATCACCCCCCTTGTCCCCAGCAGACATGCCCTAAAGGATACCTGTCACCAGGTCTCTACCTATGATGTCTGCCTGTGCTCCAGGCAAGTGCATGATCCTGGCCTGGTGGGATGGTTGTATATGCAATAATCTGATACAGTTGATTACATCAGCATTTTCTGTGGAGCATATGGTGATAACAGTGTCCTGTGTGCTAGTATAAAAAGATCTCTGTAATGTCAAGTAACATCTGTCTCTCTCTCACACACACACACACACACACACACACACACACACACACACACACACACACACACACAGTTGACTGCATTAAGAACAGAACCCTACCTATATAGGTACACACACTGCAAAACACAATACTATACACAAGCGCCACAGCACATTTCACTTTTATATGTCTGCAGGTCATCTTATAGTGGATGACATCAACAGGCCATGTGGGAGACAAGAGGTTGGAAGGGATACATGAAATGGACGTGTAGGCTTCTGCAAATATGAAAAGACTAACAAGCCATGTCATTGGAGACATAACTATAGGACAGCACATATACTTTGCTGAGTACACACACAAACACACACACACACACACACACACACACACACACACACACACACACACACACACACACACACACACACACACACACACACACACACACACACACACACACACACACACACACACACACACACACACACACACACACACAAAACACACACACACACTCATGTTGACTGCAGTGAGAACAGAACCCCTGCCTATCTAAATATACAGACTATAGAACTCAGTATAATATGCAAACACCACAGCACAAGTCTGACTTCTACATTGCTGCAGGTGAACTTATGGTAGATGACATCAGCTGGCATGTGAGGGGTCGACAGGTTGAGGCCTGCATAGACACATAGATTCATAGTGTCATATGAGGCCAGTAGCCTAACTGTACAGTGTGTCATACATGTGTAGAAGCGTACCCTTAGTGAGCATAGCTGGATGTTTGAGTTTAGCAGAACAAGGTTGTCCGCACCATCAACTGGCCCTATCAATGAGGGAACACATAACGTTATATATATTACCTTTTGTAGTGTGGTTGATATATGTGTGTCAAAAATACAGAACTGCCATGATTGTATTGATTTGGGGGAGTGGAAAGCACATGTGTGTATTGTGAATATATTATATATACTGAGAATGTGCCCTGGAAAACTCATTACATATACAGAAGATTAGCTGAATTTGGACTGTCACCTCCAGAAAGAGAGGTGACAACAACATAATCATGTTACATAGCCAAATGGAACAAATAGAGTGTATCAAGTAGACATATGTGTGACATGGAGAACTATGTGTGGGGCACTGATTTTTTTTTCAGGAGGGGACATGTGCCCTATTTTCTTTGTGAAGAGAGACAGGAATGTTGGGGAAGAGTCACAGGTATGTCTGAGGCAGGTAAGTTGGCAAGGTGAGGCAACAATTGCTGACAGACAGGACATACAAGAGGCAATGACTGTGAAGAACACAGGAGTTGAGTGAACACCGTGGTTGGGGTAAGGGTGTGGACCTTGCAGACTCATGGATATCAAGGTAGGTGACAATGAGAGTTGAGTCTTTAGCCAATGGACTGTCATCATTGTCACCTCACTGTGTCAATGGCTGCAGTGTCTGACATCTGTGTCTCCTTGTGTTTTTCAGTACAGTGATGGAGAGCAGTGTCACCATCTGGTGTAGGCATGCACCTACACTGTGGCACACAATCTTATGCACCATCCCTGGCAGTTATTCTCTGGTGATAAAATCACCACCTCTGCCACTGCTTCTGAAAGGAATCACAAGCCTACCCTCTGGGGAAGAAGTACCTGAGGTCAGGTAGTGTAGGGCCAGCATAAGGAGTGCTACCAGGATGTGGCTCAGATGGGCTGGGCCTTGCTGTGATAGCATGGATCTTGTGGTCGAAGCCTACCCCTCTGTGCTGTGGGGGAAAGAAAAAACTAAAAAAAAAAAAAAAAGAAAGAGAAAAAATAAGGGTTAGGGTTAGAAATTGTTCAAGTTGTCTTATTTGCTTGTTTAGGCTGAGGAAGGCGGTCTTCTAGTTCTGGCTTCACTCCTTTTTATTTGTAGACAGCAGCTTATTTTATTTACTGTATAACCTAGCAATGATAGATGTGTGTCAGTCCAGGACAAGATAACAGTGTCCCACAGGCTGGTGTAACAGGCTCACTGTAGAGTCTAGCAATAGCTCACACACATACACACTCAAACCCTCATTTAACTGCCATGAGAATAGAACCCTTACCTATCTAAGTTGACAGACTACAGAACACAGTATTTAACACAAGTGCCATAGCTCAAGTATGACTTGGATTGTGTCACACAACACATTATAGATGATGACATCAGCAGTGTCTGTTGAAGACAAGATAATAGTATCCCACAGGCTGCTGTAAAAGGCTCACTGTAAAGTTCAGCAATAGCACACACACACACACACACACACACACACACACACACACACACACACACACACACACACACACACACACACACACATACACACACACACACACACACACTTGATTTCAAGGAGAATAAACCCCCTACCTGGCACAGACTACGGAACACAGTACTTACCACACATGCCACAGCACAGGTCCAATTTTAATGGAAATGTAGGTGAACCTATAGTGAATGACATGACATTGAGAGGCCATGTGGAAGACAAGAGGTTGGGAGGCCTGCATAGGTACATTACTTCATAGTGTCATCTGAGGCTAGTTGTCTAATAGCAGCAGGCTGTTTGGAAGCCTAGCTTTGTAACAACACAAGTACCCTTATTTAGCATACTTGTCTCAAGGCTGGACAATGGGAAAGTTACAGTCAACTGACTGTCAGGTGCCAGGGTCCATCAGATCACTCATGCACTCAAGTATCTCAAAAAAAGTACCATTATGACTCTGTCATAGTCCATGTGGCAGTGAACTGTAGTCACTGTGTATGTCACTGTGTGGCAGTCGTGTACTATAAGAAAGTGCTTTCCTCCCCCATAGTGGCCTTTTTAGGCAATGTCAGAGCAACTAAAGTCCCAAAGTAAAACAATCTACCACAGACAAACTGAAGGTTATACTGATTAATGCAAGGAGTGTAAATCAGAAACTTCACTTACTGGAAGAACTCATTACCATGGAAGATGCCCATGTTTGTGCAGTTACACAGACATGGTTCAAGGCTGCAGAGATCACCCTGACCATGCAGAGGTACAATTATTTCCACACGTTCACACATCAAAATGAGCGTGAAAGAACCAAAGGCAGAGGTGTATACATCTTCATTAAAGATAAATACACCACAAGACTTGTCAAAGTGTATAACTCTCTAGCGCTAGTCCAAGTCTAACTAACTGTATGTAAAACCCCCTTCCATATCATTGATAGCAACAGGTCCCCCACCATGAACCACAAGGACCACTCTGCCTACTTGTACCTAACTGGATCACTCACTAGGCAGCCGAACACCTCGGTCATATGTGATTTCTACTATCCTTCCATCGATTTAGAGTCACATATGTGCACAAACATACTCACCCTAGGGTTCCTGGACTTTGTTACCACACATGCTGTGTTACAGATAGTCTGCACCCCCACAAGTGGCTTGAATCTTCTAGACTTAATACTGACCAACATAGTGGTTCTCTGCAGTAATGCTTGTGTGTTGGCCACCCTGATCAGGTCAAATCACAATTCAGTCTTGTTCAAATTCACAATCATACCCAACACCCTATCAAGAGCAAAGAGGATTAAACATTTTGCTAAAGCAAACTATAAGCTCTCATCTGATGCTATAAAGATTTATAGATACCCTGCTACCACTGTCAACAATGACTGCTATACACAGGTGTGCACAAATGGCCTGTATAAACAGATACACAAATGTACAGATTCAGCTGAACATGAAAGGATTAAAACAAGCACCTTACAGAAAGCAAGCCACCCTGGTGGGCATCAAGTATACATAGGTTGCAAAACAAGTGGAAGACAGTAATGTTCAAGAACAAGAGGGAATTGACACAGCAGAGGAGGAACACCCTCCACAGCTTGAACAAGGAAGTTAACTATCTTGAAAGGTCGTCTAAAGCTACATACAAACCATGTATTAGCATCCCTATCTAAAGATATTCTGGAGGCATTCCTTTAGCTACTTCAATCATCTAAAAGTGAAGGGCTAGCTTTGTACCCAACTAGTAGTGGATGGTACCACTAATACTGACCCTAAGGACATCAACAACCTGCTACCAGCCAATTTGGGGCAAACATCACCCCCCCCTTGTCCCCAGCAGACATGCCCTAAAGTATACCTGTCACCAGGTCTCTACCTATGATGTCTGCCTGTGCTCCAGGCAAGTGCATGATCCTGGCCTGGTGGGATGGTTCTATATGCAATAATCTGATACAGTTGATTACATCAGCATTGTCTGTGGAGCATATGGTAATAACAGTGTCCTGTGTGCTAGTATAAAAAGATCTCTGTAATGTCAAGTAACATCTGTCTCTCTCTCTCTCACACACACACACACACACACACACACACACACACACACACACACACACACACACACACACACACACAGTTGACTGCATTGAGAACAGAACCCTACCTATATAGGTACACACACTGCAAAACACAATATTATACACAAGCGCCACAGCACATTTCACTTTTATATGTCTGCAGGTCATCTTATAGTGGATTACATCAACAGGCCATGTGGGAGACAAGAGGTTGGAAGGGATACATGAAATGGACGTGTAGGCTTCTGCAAATATGAAAAGACTAACAAGCCATGTCATTGGAGACATAACTATTGGACAGCACATATACTTTACTGAGTACACACACACACACACACACACACACACACACACACACACACACACACACACACACACACACACACACTCTCACACACACACACACACACACACACACACACACACACACACACACACACACACACACACAAAACACCCACACATACACTCATGTTGACTGCAGTGAGAACAGAACCCCTGCCTATCTAAATATACAGACTATAGAACTCAGTATAATATGCAAACACCACAGCACAAGTCTGACTTCTACATTGCTGCAGGTGAACTTATGGTAAATGACATCAGCTGGCATGTGAGGGGTCGACAGGTTATGAAGCCTGTATAGACACATAGATTCATAGTGTCATATGAGGACAGTAGCCTAACTGTACAGTGTGTCATGCATGTGTAGAAGCATAGCTGTGTAAATACACAAGTACCCTTAGTGAGCATAGCTGGATGTTTGAGTTTAGCAGAACAAGGTTGTCCGCACCATCAACTGGCCCTATCAATGAGAGAACACATAACATTATATATATTACCTTTTGTAGTGTGGTTGATATATGTGTGTCAAAAATACAGAACTGCCATGATTGTATTGATTTGGGGGAGTGGAAAGCACATGTATGTATTGCGAATATATTATATATACTGAGAATGTGGCCTGGAAAACTCATTACATATACAGAAGATTAGCTGAATTTGGACTGTTACCTCCAGAAAGAGAGGTGACAACAACATAATCATGTTACATAGCCAAATGGAACAAATAGAGTGTATCAAGTAGACATATGTGTGACATGGAGAACTATGTGTGGGGCACTGATTTTTTTTTTCAGGAGGGGACATGTGCCCTATTTTCTTTGTGAAGAGAGACAGGAATGTTGGGGAAGAGACACCGGTATGTCTGAGGCAGGTAAGTTGGCAAGGTGAGGCAACAATTGCTGACAGACAGGACATACAAGAGGCAATGACTGTGAAGAACACAGGAGTTGAGTGAACACCGTGGTTGGGGTAAGGGTGTGGACCTTGCAAACTCATGGATATCAAGGTAGGTGACAATGATAGTCGAGTCTTTAGCCAATGGACTGTCATCATTGTCACCTCACTGTGTCAATGGCTGCAGTGTCTGACATCTGTGTCTCCTTGTGTTTTTCAGTACAGTGATGGAGAGCAGTGTCACCATCTGGTGTAGGCATGCACCTACACTGTGGCACACAATCTTATGCACCATCCCTGGCAGTTATTCTCTGGTGATAAAATCACCACCTCTGCCACTGCTCCTGAAAGGAATCACAAGCCTACCCTCTGGGAAAGAAGTACCTGAGGGTCAGGTAGTGCAGGGCCAGCATAAGGAGTGCTACCAGGATGTGGCTCAGATGTGCTGGGCCTTGCTGTGATAGCATGGATCTTGTGGTTGAAGCCTACCCCTCTGTGCTGTAGGGGAAAGAAAAACTAAAAAAAAAAAAAAAAAAAGAAAGAGAAAAAATAAGGGTTAGGGTTAGAAATTGTTCAAGTTGTCTTATTTGCTTGTTTAGGCTGAGGAAGGCGGTCTTCTAGTTCTGGCTTCACTCCTTTTTATTTGTAGACAGCAGCTTATTTTGCTTACTGTATAACCTAGCAATGATAGATGTGTGTCAGTCCAGGACAAGATAACAGTGTCCCACAGGCTGGTGTAACAGGCTCACTGTAGAGTCTAGCAATAGCTCACACACATACACACTCAAACCCTCATTTAACTGCCATGAGAATAGAACCCTTACCTATCTAAGTTGACAGACTACAGAACACAGTATTTAACACAAGTGCCATAGCTCAAGTACGACTTGGATTGTGTCACACAACACATTATAGATGATGACATCAGCAGTGTCTGTTGAGGACAAGATAATAGTATCCCACAGGCTGCTGTAAAAGGCTCACTGTAAAGTTCAGCAATAGCACACACACACACACACACACACACACACACACACACACACACACACACACACACACACACACACACACACACACACACACACTTGATTTCAAGGAGAATAAACCCCCTACCTGGCACAGACTACAGAACACAGTACTTACCACACATTCCACAGCACAGGTCCAATTTTAATGGAAATGTAGGTGAACCTATAGTGAATGACATTGAGAGGCCATGTGGAAGACAAGTGGTTGGGAGGCCTGCATAGGTACATTACTTCATAGTGTCATCTGAGGCTAGTTGTCTAATAGCAGTAGGCTGTTTGGAAGCCTAGCTTTGTAACAACACAAGTACCCTTATTTATCATACTTGTCTGTTTGAGTTTTGCAGAGCAAGGCTGTGAGAACCAAGTGTCCCTGTCCATGAGTGATCACACATCATTATGTATAACACTTTGTATTGTGGTTGCTATATGTATGTGTAGAAAACGTAATGAGACCCCAGGGTTGTAGTGCTTGTTTGGGGTGGTTTGGGGGGGGGGGGCACAAATGGCTGTATTGTAAATATATGACATACAGTTATATTGTGCCCTTAGTTTGCAATGTTTCCATGTGGAGTTTTATGTCATACAAAGGAAATGGACAATAAACAGCAATTGTAAAATACCATATATACAATTCCATAGCAAAACAAGCCTTGCATTTGCATGCTGTTTAACAAAGTGTACACTCATGTGAGATAGGTTTGTTTGAGCGTATGTCAGCAGTGTGCAGACATGAGGTGCATTATTAATGCTAGCTACTGCAACCCAGTCTCATCTGTATTCCAGGCTGGCTGCTTGCAATAGCTAAGAGCATTAATTGAATGTATCCATTTTCTATTTTTGGGTGTATGGTTTCTAGGAAATCTGTTTTTCCCCTGTTTCCACAATGTTGTGCATAGTGAAAACAAGATAAACTTAGCTAAATGTTTTTTCGGGACATGGCACATGGTGCAAAACTGGAATTAAATAAAGACAAATAGGAAAATATATTAAAACTAAGGAACACATATACACAATCCATAAAATCACAGTAAAACCTGATAGTACACATCACAAATTTCTACATATGCTAAGATTTGAACCCTCACACCAATACAGCTAGAGAAGACATGAGGAGTGCCTTAGTCATCTTGGCCACACAAACAGCTTTGCATCAACAAAGTGAAAAGTCATTCTTCACACAAGCAACTGCATCAGAATGCACACTGCTATCAAACCATTAGCTGTGATTTGTACATTTAATTCTCTTTACTATATTTGGACATAGAACAGTCAGTGATCACACAACCTATCATAATTATGCTTACAAATATACAGCTCTGTTACCTTTCTGTGTTTCTTGACCATTCATTAGTTATCGAACACATGTAGTATGTAAAGCATTCTATTTCATTGGATTTAATCTGTGAGAGGATATTAACTGTGCATAATATGATATGCAGTTTCCAATAAATGAAGCCCAGGTTGGATGGCACAAATACACATATACTGTTCTTTTGGGGGTATCATAGCCGAGTCATTTTTATGGCAGGAACAAGGATACACTCCTCTTTTGGGGGGTCAGTTACTGTTATGACACAAACAACTCTAAAGTGTGAAACTGCAATGTCTGTCATTACTTTCTAACTTCTCTCTTTAATGATTTACCAGTGCAAAGGTATGGTGTTAAACGAAGGCCTTGCAGGGAACATCAGAATTCTTCAGAGGTATGATGGTGTGAAACTTTCATACCTGAGGCCTACTAGATACTAATGGACAAATATAAGTAAAATAAACATCTGGTGTCACATGTTAAGGTACTTTCTGTACAAATCCACCAATAATTACGTGCTTGCTGTATCAAGTTAGGAAATACAATGATATGCCATAATATTATTAAAGAATGCACTCCAGGTTCAGGACTTACCTTGCAAATCTAACAATTGACACACCTTTAGTTCAAGGCTGACTGTGTTTGATTCAAGCCAACACAAGGGAAGGTAAAGGTTGTGTGAGTTGCCTGGCATTGATTTTACTATGTGTATGTGAGTAGGAGAAATATATTGGGCATCTAGATGGTCAATAAATGTGTTATGTGCTGTCTCTTAACCAAAGCAGGTGCATGCTGAGCACTCCTACATTTGCCTACAGGGATAGCAGCTGGATGTTCCTCCTCTGAGTTCTCATGTCACTGTGGCTGTGGTGACCTAGGTGTTGCTTGGGGGGAGGTGTTTCCCTTCCCCTTGCTGATCCTGCTTCAGCTGTTTCTGTGGATCAGATTGTGGAGCATAGCACATACTGTGAATATCTCTGTACATGTGCGTAGATTATAATGCAGCATTTCAATGGATATATCTAGGCACTGGAACCATGACTTCAGAAGCCCAAACACGTGCTCTATGATGTTTCTAGTTTGAGTGTGTGCCTCATTATGGTGTTCTTCCATGGGTGTGTGTGCACTTCTGATGGGTGTCATCAGCAACAGTTCCAGGGCATAGCTAGAATTCCCCAGTAAAGGGGCCTGTGGGATGGCTGCCCCTAGCAAACATCTGGTACATCTGTAATGTATACCAGATATGGGAGTCATAATAACTTCCAGGTTTGCCAGTACACACATTCAAGATAATTCTCTGGGCACTACACATGCCTTGGTGGTTGAGGGAGTGGTATCCTTTGTGGTTAATGTAGATTCTACCTTGCTCACAAGGTGGTGCCTTAATGTGTACATGAGTGCAATCTATGGCATCCAGTACTTTAGTGTAGTGCACTACATGGTAAAACAGTTCCATATTGATGTCCATCCCTTCAGAACTATGGGGAAACATATGTTCTCACTGGCATTTATGAGCATAGCATCCAAAAACTAGTGGTGAAGCCTGGGGGCTGATGCCTGTGACACACCCATCATGTCCCCAGTTGGTCTTTGAAAGGTACCAGTAGCTAATATTCTAAGGGCTACATATATCTTAGTTTCCACTGGGATGGGTTCCTATTGATTGGTGCTAGCTCTGAGCCGAGGGAGGCAGAACTCACAGAGTTCTTGTAATGTGTTCCTCTCCACCCTGTAGTGCTCTACAAACCCCAGCTCATGTAGCACCTGGAAAGTTACCCAGGGCCTGAACACTCTTCTCCTTCTCAGCCTAGGTCTATTGTCAGCAGCACCACCAGCATTAGCTTCAGTCTCTGGCACATGCAAATGTAGAATAGCTGCAGCAGCCACTAGCACTGTGTCAGTTAAAATTCCCTTGTCCCTATTCCAATGGTATGGAAGGATAAAGAAAAAAGCAAGGATGGAGGCTATATGGATATTTTATACATTGTTGAATAGTTTCACTGTGTTGGATTGATTGATTAGCATGCAATTTACCTGTTTGTGCTATAAGTTGCATCTAATTAAACACACCTGTTACTTGCTCATTAGTGCGCTATGTGCAGCTATGCACATCTCCGCATCTTCACATAAATAATGTAAGCATAGGCAAGACTGATATTTACTCCATTCTTGGGATATCACGCAAACATAGACTATAAAAAGTGAAGGAATGGTTGCATATCCTGGAGTCAAACACAGGACCATCTGTATTCCAGCTCTAACACATACATGTGCTGCCACAGGAATAGTTACAAAACAATACCACAGAGAAATGTGCCATTCATTCCCCTGTTTCTTATGGTTGCACTAAGTGCCACATCTCACAAACAATGGCAAAAGTAAAAAAAAAATGTAAACTAAACAGAGACCACACATTTTAACAAATAATGAGGATCACACAGAACTTAGGAATTATGCAGTTATGCACTTCTTACATACACTTTCACTTTTCATAGCCCTACATGTTCACCTCTGCAGGTGTAACCTGACACACTTCATCTTAAGACAGCATTCATTGCTGCCATGCATTCAACATGAACACTGTGGAGTTGTCTACACGAAGAGAACATCCATATATGGTTACTCATTTTTGTGATTGAACAATTCTAATGAGTTTTGCCCTCATTTACATCTTCACCATGTTGACAGCCCAGAATCTACATGGTTAGTAATCATTTAGGCAGGTAAATTGCACGGGACAACAATGCTGTAACACAGGAATGCTGTAATCCATTAGCTACATCCTGCATATGCATACATTACAATATAATACTCTGTTTCATGGAGGTTTACACTTTTTAGCAGCCTGCATTACTTACAAGTATATTCTTCATTCAGAGATGGGGAAGCAAAGCTGCATTTATGTCATAGCACTTAAAAAGGAACTATTATGATTGTTACACTGATTTTCTAGCATCCACCCTATGTAATTAGGTCAGAATATGTGTGGAGTTACATGTTAAGGGCAGTTCTGTACAAATGTAAGAGCTTTTACTTGCTCTTATTTCCATGTAGACTCCTTTCTGTGGCTGTTTTCAGAAAGTTTTGGAATACACGGCCAACACAAACACATAGTCTACACAGTTCCCTTACAGGTTGCTGAATCGCTCCACCATGTTGATTTGCTTCATCAGCATAAAATTCAGCTAATTATGCTGTAATTTGCATGTCATGAAAGTTTCCATATTTGTACATGAGTGCACACCGCTACACAGAGTTTGCTAAATCTAAAACTTTCTGTGGCCATGTACACATCATGATGCAATGTGCAGATGGTAAAAATGATTGTATAAGCTTTACTGAATCTCCCTGTACATCTTCTTCATGAGCTGATTAGTTAATAAGCATATTAACAGACTCTGACAAAGATATTGGAGCAGATTCAGTAAAGCCTACATAATGCAATAAGACAGTGTGTTCGTTGGAGAGTGGCATACTCATGGTAGTGCATTGTTTTGTATTCAGTAAGCAGCTCTACCTTGTAAACCAGGCAAACATTGTGGCATTCTAATTACAGCATAAGCAGCTGAATTGTATGCTAATCAACCAATCCAAGATGGAGGAGCTATTCAACAAGCTATAAATCAATCATATAGATCTAGTGCAGTTTTACTTGCAAATTCCAAAAACTATAGGAATGCAGCCACAGAAACTACTCAACATGGAAAGACTGTTAGGGGCTGCTGTTGCTCTTATTCATGTGTATGTACTCAGGCCTAAGTCTATGCTGCTGCTGATAACAGACATCAACCAAGGAGAAGGGTGTTTATACCCTCTTTAACACTTCATGGTTTGCATGAGTTGGAAGTAGTTGAGTGCTACAGGGTGGATAGATACACACTACAGGAAATTTGCAACCTGTGTTGTCCAAAACTGAGAGCAAGGGCAAACTGAGGGGAACTGATACCTGTATAACCGAAGTTATGTAGAGCACTTAGAATATTTGCTACAGGAACCTTTCAGAGGACAACAGGGGATATGCTGGGGATGTCACAGGCACCAGCATCTAGGATCCTACATCCATTGCTGAATGCTATGCTATAACATGGCAGTGATTGAATACAGTTTCCCCATACACCCAAGGACAGAGCTGCAACTATGCAGGATTTCTGCCCTGTATCACACTTCCCTGAAGTCCTAAGTGTCAAGACGATATGCATATTGAAATCAAAGCACCACCAAAGAAACAGGGACAGGTGTACATAAATAGAAAGGGCTTCCAGTCCATTAACTGCCAGGTCATGTGTAATGCTAAGGGAATCATACTGAATGTGTGCTCTGGCAACACAAGCAGTTACCAAGATTCATGTACCTGGCACAACTCTCAACTGTATCAGATGTTTTCTTTGGGGGAGATCCCACAGGGTCAATCACTGGGGTATGCAGATCATGCACTTGACCCATGGCTGATGATGCCCATCGGAAATGCACATACACCAAATGAACTCTATAATGATGCACACACTCAAACAAGAAATATCAAAGACTGTGTGTTTGGGCCACTGAACTCATGGTTCCAGTGCCTAGATATATATCTGGGGAACCCTGCAGTACAGTTTCCATACTTATGATGAAATTTTCCCTATCTTTGCCATCCTTCACAATATTATCCTGAGAAAACAGCTTCAGTAGGAAAACCAAAGGGAAGGGGCACACATCCCACTATCACTGGCAAGGTCACCACAGCAACACACAGGGGAGGAGTTGAGTCAGAGGGGAAACCACCAGATGCTGTGGGTGTGGGCAAACATAGTTGTGCACAATATGCCCTAGTCCTGGCCAAGCGGCAATGGATAGCACACACGCTCACCATCTAAGGGGGTAAAACCTATATCCTATGCACATACATATAGTAACAATGACACTAGGCAACACTCACAGCCTTTACTTACCCATGAAATGGGTGTGTACTGATAGCATCACACAGACTCAGCTCCAAATTAAAACTCTTGTAACTGCTAGACTTCCAAGGTAAGTGTTGAATCTGGAAGAAGAAAATAAATGGCTAAAACACAAATTAATGGTATATCCTTGCATACTGTTACTTGCTAATGTAACTAAGTATTAAGTGGGTGATTTTTACAGCAATGGCATTAATATGTGACAGCAGTGACTTATGTCAATAGATCACGCCCTCTCTATTAAATAATAGGCCTCATGCGTCAAAGATTCAGACATTCTAAAAACCTGTAAGAAAGCAGTACTATTTTCAAAAGAGCATGACAAACACGTATATACTAAGCCTTCAGTCAGCTATGCACCCTATGCATTAGATGAAACGTTTATGTATCCCTGAATTCAAAAGGTAGAATCAAGGATATGGCACAGTTATCATCATTTGCACAGGGTATTATTTGGGGGGGGGGGCAGGAAGCCAAGGCTGAGACAAAAGATAGTGAGTGCATTTCCATAAGAAAGAGAAACAGGCAGACATTTGGATAAAGTATCAAATGGCCACTGAGACAGAATGAGCTGTAAGCCTCATGACTTACCCATGTAGCTGTTATGTGCATGTCTGTATGGGCACTCAAGGTGAAACGTGTATGTGAGTGTCTGTGAGAATACAGCCAAGCTCTGTGCTAGCTCTACATCCTGGTATGTCAGGCAGGTATGAGCCATGCATGGTAGAGATGACAGTTCATCATTATTGTCACTGACCATGAGAACTGGCTCTGCCAGGAGCTGCACTGGCTTATCCATGCCCATGGTCAGATGCGCTGCTGCTACCTGAATGTAAATTATATCTATTGGATGAATTTTCCTCATGAGTATGCCCAGGACCATGGCCACATGGCCTACCATGTCTGGATGTGGACACCTCATTCACTGACAGAGAAGTAGAAGTTGTCTCACTATGGGACCATGATCAGGCATGGTCACATTGGCTAACAGACGATAATGCTGACCTTCATCCATGTGGATACTGTCCCCCTCCCAGCAGACATTTCTTCACAGACACTGACCATTCTATCATGTCATTCATCCAATCCATTGAATTGGCAACATGGTAGAGGCAGTCATGCATGTCAGACTGTGCCACATCTACAACCCTAAGCATGTCTTCAGAGGTCCTATTGGAATGTACGTGTGCATCTATGATGGCCCTAATATACATCAATTGGCACGTAAAGACACACCAGGATCAGGTGGAGGGTGGACAGCAGGTCTTCTCTGAGCACCCCTAATAACCATCCTCCATGACACCTCACCCACACATTGGCTACAGACAAAGTCAACCGGCACTGAAGCTACAGTAACCACACTACCCTGATCAAGTGCGTCACCCTCCACCTGTCCAAAATCTAAGTGCTATCTGGACTAGATATGACTAGGTCTACTGACTGTGTCTGATGAAAATAGAGGGGATAGCTGGCTGTCAACCTCAATGTCAGATTCAACCTCTGCACTCTCTGACTGGGCCTCTGTTTGGCCACCATCATCATCAGAGTCTGATGATACTCTGATATCAGGTGGTGAAAGTCCTACACTTCCACTTTCAGGATCACCTGTGATAATAAGCAACAAACACAGGAAAGAAATTAATACCTACACTACAATTTAATATATGATAACAAATTAACACTGGTGCCACTATCACAGATGGTACAGCAATGCAGACATACTCATCACACATACAGATAAATGCATATTTCTGACAAATGGTCATCAATAATCAAATAAAAATGTGTGGCTTATGATGTGCAGATGACACCACACTTTCTAAGGAGGATGGTCCTGGAAAAAAAAGGTAAGGACACAGTCACTGCAATTAAATAACATAGGGGACAGAATTATTGCCAATATGTCCATTAATAATACTTTTAACTAAAACTTGCCTGACATGTCCACCCAAAGTCCAGGTATAATGAACAAAAAAGTATGTTGTTAACTTTGTCAATTTATCAATATGTTCAACCAAAAAGAAAAATAATTAAAACAGCATGAACTATTGCTTTCAATATTTTACAATACAAGAAAATGTTATAAATTGACATATGTAAGCTTATTTGGAAGCTCCTGCTGGTACATACTTGTCCTCTTAGAAACATCAGCATCAGTATCAATCACATGTTGTGGATTTTCCACTGAGCTCACTGGATCTCTGACAGTGGACAGAAACTCTTTATTTGTTGTCAGTGGTGGCTCTGTAGCAGGGCCTCTTATACCCAGCTGTTCAAGGGCATCTGCAGCTGCTCTCTTCTGGGCTGATTAAATCATATCAGTGACCCTATGATGCACGTGATCCTAAGTCCTGCTGCACCCCCCTCCACAGCATTTATATCATTGACTATCTTGTTCCAAATCTTCATTCTGTCAGACATATCTCCACATACTTTCACAAGCAGAAAGCACCATGTCACCTAAATGCTTGGACAGTTAATTCATTTTCAGAATCACTGAAATAGAGTTTGTGTGGATTGGTATGATTGGGTGCCTTACTCCTAGGTGACATAAAACAAAGAAGGATAGAACAGATAAATACCACACAATTAAATTCCTGCTTATATACTAGCTAGCTGCAAACCCTATAGCTTATCCCATGAGCATATTCATTAACAGATCGATTAAAGAAGCCATAGTCCCAGACATCTATAAAAAAGTTTACATTCTCCCCTTACACAAAGGCAGCACCAACACAGACATCACAAACTTTCAGCCCATAGTAGTTCTCTCACCCCTCTCTAAAATACTGGAAAAATGCATCCATGCCCAACTCCTCAAACACCAGCTTAAAAAACAAATTCTGTCACCTACTGGTTTCAGACCAGGGCACAGCACCACTACTGCACTCCTCTCCTTACTTGATACAGTTAACCGGGCATGGGATTTTGGCAAAATAATAATTTCTCTTTTCCTTGACCTCTCCAAAGCTTTTGATACCATTTCCCACACCATCCTCCTCTCTAAACTATCCACCCTCCACATTTCCCTACCTACCCTACAATGGTTCAATAGCTATCTCTCCAATAGGCAGCAATCTACCAAATGGCAACAATCTTACTCTCCTTTCCTCAGTACTTCCACAGGGGTACCCCAAGGCTCCATACTTGGCCCGCTCTTATTTAGCATCTTTATTAACAACTTTCACTCCACTCTCCCACAATGCTCAGTAACTAAGTATGTTAATGACTCTATTATAATATGCAGTACTAATTCCAGCTATGAACTCCAGCAAATCACCCAGAATGCCTTCACATCTACTGAATCTTGAATGCTTAACAATCATCTTGCCCTAAATCTGAAAAAAAAAACTAAATTAGTACTTTTTACCCCTAAGAGAACCACTCCTCTAGATAAAAAAACTCTTCACTATACAAGCCCAAGACAATTTCACTATAGAAGTTGTCCCAAACACTAAACTACTAGGTATTATTATAGATGAAAACCTTAATGTTGACCTACACATAAACAATAACATCAAAAAGCACACCAAAAGCTTGGTATGCTCCTCAGGCACCAGCACTTTTTTAGCCTCTCTGCTAGACAAATCCTTGCAAACACTTTTTTATTACCCTTTCTCCTTTATGGCACCCCTCTCCTCACTAATATCCAAAATTCTGCAAAATCCAAACTTGACGTGTTGCAACAGACTAGCCAAATTTGCCACCAAGGCCAAATTCTCATACCACCGCTGTAATTCACTGAAGCAATGAGGCTGGCTGGAACTCCCTCACCATCTCTCATTCACCCAACTAACTACAGCATACAAAATAATCTACAGACCCACAGACTGTCCCACTCTCTAGACACTGCTTGCCCAATACCAACCCACCAAGCAACTAAGATCTGAAAATGATCTACTTCTAAAAGTAGGAAAGTCCACCTTACCTGCTGGTCAACTCCTCTAGTCCTTCACCATCAACAAACTAGGGAACTCATTCCACCTTCTACAAGAAACACAGGCAGCACCACCACCTTCAAACAAATACTGAAAAATTGAACCGAGCATTTCAGTGAAGTCAAATGTTGAACATGTCGACTACACTGAAATGCTCCTATCTACCCAACATTCTACAACAGGTTTTTGCAGGGGTCAAGCCCCCCTGCAAGCCCACACCCCCCTTACTTATATATACAAACTCCGAGATCGCACTACACTGAGGAAAGGGTACATTTCCCGATCCATACTATAGTGTGATCTGCACTACATTGTCTAACCTTGCTATAGTGAATGTTCGCTATTGTAAGGTTCGACAATGTCGTGATCGCACTTCCGGTTCTGCTACCTGAATTTCACTCATTGGTTGATCACACATAGTGCGATCGCCAATGTGATAGTAAACCATGTGCCACAACCAACAATATTCCTGCTTTTATGTATATATATTCTGTATTCTGTATATATTACTGTAATCACTATGTGTAACACTGTATCTAGTTTTGTACCAATTAATGTTTAATATTTTTCGTATCTATGTTCTTGTCGGAGCTTTTCTCCCTAGGCCTCCACTGAAAATGGGCTCTTTTATGCCCAGTGGAATTTCCCAATAAACAAATGCAATAAATAAATAAATAAATATACATGCATATAACTGCAGACACACAGTTCATGTATTAACATTTTAGGTTATGTGGTTGTAGCATATCACACTCACATACAAATTCACATTTTGATCAAAAACAAGGAATAACAATGGAGTAATGTATAGTGTACCACAGAAAGAACTGGGTGACTACACAATTTCAAGGCAAACCCCTTGAAACACAACTTTTCTTGTGGCAACACATAAATTGTATTTGGCTTCACCACACCGGCAAAAAACAGGCAAATTATAGTTTGTACCAAGCAAGGAAGAACACGTTAGTCAGTTGTTATAAATGCTTTCAAAAAATTCTCACAAAATGTGTGCACATTTGTTCCTGAAAACAAAATTTTATACAATTACCAGTCACCTTTCTCTGTGCCCAGCACTCCCCTAGAGATGTCTATGGGCCATCTTATAATCCTAAAACCTCTGTGTTATTGACAATGTAGGACATTACATTTCGCTGATATAACATAAAAGAGTGTAAGATAACCAATTGTAACAATAACACTTCTGAAGAAAGTTAATAGAGCTATCTGAGAAAGTAAAATGTCTGACAAAAATACCTATGCCAACAGTGAACTTATAAGAAGTGCATACAAATTAAAGTTTCATTTTCTAATGCATATATAAAAAATATTTTCCCTCTAACATGTTAACAAATCTAGCATGTACTTAAAAACTACAATCATACCTTTAAAAGATCAAAAGGCTTCTGTGCAGATAAATCCAAATTAATAGCAATCTTCTTCTGTGTTTTCACATACATAACTCTCCTCACCTTCAAGTTCCCCAGCTACACAGTTACCTTGTTATAGTGTAGATTCAGACCTCTGATAACGGTGAAGATGTAAATGAGGTGTGAACTCATTAGAATTGCTGAATGCCAAACTTTTGACTTTGTGTAGCAGGTACAAATATAATTTAGGGAATACCTCAGTGAAGTTGCTAATGGATTGCAACTTGAGTGATTACTAGAAGGGATGAGGAAAACACAACAACAATTCAGACTCCTTTACCTGTAGTGGGTGTGTCACCCAGGATACATGTACAACATGTAGAAGTAATTATAGCAAGCTTTTAAATGGAAGTGAGCAGCTCACATTTCTCAGTTTTTGTTCACTAATAAACAGACTCTCTTGCCTTTGTTGAAAACTTTATATTACTGTGATGTAATATTTTCATACATTTTAAGGACAATGATACAAAATGTCCTACAAACTGCATGTCTGAGAGTACAGCTTAAATAAGAGAAGAATGAACATAATATAAAGAGAAGACAGAACTGTATTGGTGCAAGCAATACTCATAAATGCTTTTCTAATCAGTCATTGCACTAAATATGTAAGTAACACATGTACAAAACAACTGAGAGTGTAGAAGTGTTATATGTCTTTATAATACTGTGGTAGAAATGGGACTTGCTTCTATACACAATGCTTTTCATTTATGCTGCAAAAATGTTTCTGTGGCAAAGAGAGATAGGTCCATAGGTTCATAGCTGGTGACTAGGCTAATGGTCCTAGGGCCTTTACAGGCCTAGCTGTGTAAAAACCAGAATACACTTATGGACCATATTTAGACAGTCATTGTTAACAGAGCAATTCTATGATCAGCACCTTCTTCCCCAGTCCATGACAGGCATAGGTGTTACCCCCAGGATGAATTTACAGTCACCCATCCAGTTGTCAAGGTTGCGTGTAAATATGGTCATTGAGGAGCGCTACTTCGCATGGAGTGGGAGCTTATTCCAGAGGAGCAGTAATCTCCGGGAGATATATCGGTCTCTCCAGCATGTACTGTTAATGTCACAGGGTAGGATAAGATCCCTAGATTGAGTTATATTCTTGTCCCATTTGATTTGCGGATGTGCAGCAATTCCATTAGGGCAGGGTCAGAGACTTGTCTGTTGGCCAGGCACAGGGCATGTCTCAGCAGCCTGTATGATACATAGTACATTGACAGGGCTTTCAGTCTTTCCATGTATGTCATGTTTTGGAGGCCCTGGATTCTTTCGGTAAGAAACCTCTGTGGTCTCTCTAGTTGCTGTGGGTATCTGGTGAGGTACTTACAGAAAGGAGCATTCTACTCAATTAACGGTCTGATAAGGGTCGAGTACATTGGAGCTATAACTTCCCTGGTCTTGGATATGATGCCCTTATTTATAAGATCTACAATGTAGAATGCTTTTCTTACCACTGCAAACACATAGGTATTGAAGTTTAGATTGCTATCAACCTGTGTTCCCACGTCTTGCACTACTGAGTTTGAGATTAGAAGGGCGTTATCTACATCATAATTAGCAGGGCCTACTTCTTTACTAAAGGGGATAATGAGGCATTTTTTGCATTAAGTTTTAGTCTGCGAGTTTGGCATCTATCAGTTGTGTACATTAGCCCTTTCTGTAATATGTTAACATCATTGGGGACTCCATGATTGAACCCAGTTTACAGTCATCTGCAAACTTGGTAAGCCACAGGCCATCTACCTTTGGCTGGACTTCAGAGAAATAGATTCTAAATATTAGAGGGTCCAGTACAGATCCTTGCAGTTCCCCACTGGTGACTGATCTACTGGTGGAGGTGGATTCCCTAACTTTGACAGTGTGCATCCTGTCAGTGAGCAAATTGGCTACCCATATAGTAATGTATGGGTTAATCCACAGCTGGGAGAGTTTCTCGATAATACCTGAATGGAGGACTGTATTAAAAGCCTTGGGTAAATCGAGATAAGTGGTATGTACTGTTTTGTCCTCGTCCAGGTCTTTGGTGACATTCTCAAAGAAGTCTGCCAGGTTTAATAAGCAAGATCTACTCTTGACAAAGCCAAACTGGGTTGAGTCAAGAGTCTGAAAATTACCTATGTACTTGTGGATAAGGCCCATAATGATTCTTTCCATAGCCATGTAGATAAGGCTGGTTAGGCTTATGGGTCGATAGTTCCCAGGGATGGTTGATGGACCCCCTTTGTGTAAGGGGATTACTGTTGCTGTTCTCAACTCTACCGTGACAAAGCCAGTTCTCAGGTTATGGTTAAAGAGGGTAATGAGTGGTTCTGTTATGTCTTCTTTTAGATTGTTTAGTAAGCAGCCTGGGATGCTATCTGGTCCCATAAAGGCTGTGATTTTGGCCTTGGAGAGTGCTTGTATGACCTGCTCTTTGGAGACACAGTAGAGGACTGGAGTCAGGTATGCTTTGCAGTATGTCAGGTGGGAGCAGAGGGGTGAAGTTCTTGCCAAGTCTATCACTTAGCAGGTTGACAATTTCCTCAGGGTCAATGTGAGTGGTACCATCCACTATAAGTTTGGCACACAGCTGGGCATTCCCTCTTAGGTTTTGGATGTAGCTAAAAATGCCTTATGATTATCTTTAGCTAGGGATGCTAATTTAGACTTGTAGTTAAGTCTTAGAGGACTTAACAAGATATCCGATTTGCTTATTCAAGCTGTGGAGGATATTCTTCCTCTGTTGAGTTTGTTCCCTCCTGTTCCCAGATATCAGTTTCTTTCTTTTGTTGTATAACTTATTTATACTTACAGTCCACCAGAGTGACTTGTTTTTATGGGAAGACCTGATTTTGTTCCTGTTAGTTACAGCCGAGTCAATTCATTTTTTAAGTGGCTATATAGGGAAATTGTGTATTTCACTGCATAGGAGATATTGTTTTATATATATATATATATATATATATATATATATATATATATATATATATATATATATAAATACACACAGACATAGATATATATATTGTGATATATATTAAGTCTGTTGCATTGTACACTACATAGTATATATAGATCAGGGTTCAAGTCCCACATCTATCTTTTAGTGATGAAATGTAAGAAACCCTTTTTACAATAATAATGCTTATTGAGCATTGCTAATCTTGTTTGTGCATTGCTCAACTATGCACAAACATGGTATGATGGCCCAGACAGCAAGCAGCCACTGTCAGTTTCAAAAAGGGTACATTTTTATATCTCTTCCTTTCCATTGCCCAATGCCACTAAGTGCCATTGTGCAATGGTCAGCAAGCTTCCACAATACCTGCAAGTTCAGAACACCTGCAGACAATAGACAAACAATTGTCAATTTCATAAAGCATACATTACTTCATCTTTCGCTCACCATCTCGCAAACCTGCAAAGTGGTGTTGCTCGACAGTTTACTACACCTGCAAGTCCAGAACACCTGCCAAGCAGTCACTTGTCATTTTCAAAATGGATACATTCTATCATACGAGGTCTGCAGTCCCGCAAGCACGGTAAGTGGAGTTGCACATTCGTCAGCACACAAACATAGTAATGAATGTGAAAACATACAGCTGCTGCCTAGTTGTTTCGGTAGTAGCAAGTGTAGGTTAAGGGCTATAAAACAGGTGAGCCTGGTTCTAGTAAAGCAAAGGTCGAAGCTTTATTACTGCTGTTCCAGTTTACTTTATATAAAAATGAACATTAGAAAAATCATTTCACATAGAAATAACTTTATTTCGCAGGTGCATTGCGTATACACAGGATATCATATATATATATATATATATATATATATATATATATATATATATATATATATATATATATATATAAATATTAAATGTGTAACTGTGTGTATCAGTAGAATTATGATTCTACAATTAAACATGTATTTCATAGGTTCATAGAATGTTAATAGGCTAACTGCCATAGAGCCCTTACAAGCCTAGCCATATTTATCCTTAGCTGCCACATTTGTTAGTGGTTAGGTGGTTAGGTGAGTGAAGTTTGCAGATGTAAGGGTCTATGGTAGCTAATAGTGACTTTCATGTCATGCACATACATGGTTAAACACTCAGCTCTATAATGTAATAATGTATATGTATAACTAATAAGCAGGTCTAATGAACAGAGTCTCAGTTACAATGAGCACTCTTCACAGTAATGACTGTACGAAACACACTTGTAGCCCCACCTTCCCTATGGCAATTGGTATAAGTTAATGCTCACAGTACAAGTGAGCCAGGATTCTAATCTAGCACACTCCAAATTTTAATCATGGTTGCCCATTCAATTTTAAAAAATAAAGAAGAATGTAAAATGAATTATGAATAACAGTAACTATGTGTAGCACTCTAGCTCATATAAATGATATGTATGACTGAAGGTATACTTACAATTATGTTTCCATACTGATAATTGTCTTTTCTGGCCTTGGATCAACTTCATACTTCAATGATAGTCATACACAGAAATGTATAAACCAGGACCTTGTTATGTCACACACATACATGGTTAACCCCTCACTGTGTCATGTGTATATAGAATTAATGAGCATGTCTGGCAAGCACTTCTTCTGTGGTGGCAAGGATGAAAAAAAACACCTATGTGGAAGAGTATGTTTTGTCTGTTTTACATAGGTTTGAATTCCACGTTGTACAAATTACTTTTATCAATGTGTAAACACACAAAAAATATGTCAGGTAATAAAATGTATAACAGTAATATAAGTCTGCAAAGTTAAAGTAACTAACAGATACACAAGCATCCCAATCAAAAACTAATGCCGACTGTCATATTACCCTTCCTAGTTCATAAACTGCCTTCCTCTCTGTTTAGCACTATTGCTCTCTGCTTAACATTATGGAAACATCATGCAAATGTAGTCAGCATGGTTGTTTGGATTTGTGCACTAGGTGTAAAACATGATAACTTAAATTGTAGGGAAACACTCTAACTGTTGATGCTTGACCTGTACAGATATGGCAGGCACTAGAAGGTAAGGTGCCCAATGAAGAACTCAAAGTTGGGGTGTAGAGGGGTCCAGAATATCCATTGGGGGGACTTTACTGGGTCTCAATACAAATCAGAGACTTGGAATAGTCTGGCCAAGGCTATCTCCACTGTGACCGGCATTCCACACACTGGGAAGCGATGCAGGCACCACTATAACGACCTAAAAAGGTGCAAGCAGGAACAACTCAACCAGTGGCTGGATGAGTTTAGGACTACTGATATCCCATGGTTGTTTAGGTATACAGATAAAGACACTTTATATTATATAGAAAGCTGGATATAGCCAAGACTGGTATGTGTAATGCTCTTCTCTTTTTCTCCCCTTTGTCTTTTGCAGTCACCCAGGAAATTGCAGTGAATGGGGATGCCCATGCTGACCATTTGGAAAGGGTAAGAGAAGCAAGGACTGTTATGTAGCACAAAATAATATTAGTTTATCAAAATTATTGTGCTTGCATACATTATTAGCAAATTAAGCATCCATTTCTTAAAATCAAGTATGCATGCTTCACTCTGTAGCTCAAGCCAACTGTAGGTGTCAATTATAACAGTGTATTCAGTTGTGGTCAGTTCAAATCCCACAAGTAACACATATATGTAAAATAACTTAAAAATATTACATAATAATTTCAACAAAATTGGCATACATGCCATGTTGTTAACTTAATCTGTATTATTTGATCAAGCATATGTGCAATATATGCATATTGTAAGGATTACTTGGAACAATCATCAGTCATAGTTTATAGTGGTTACAAAGTATAGTTAATGTAAAAGTAAATATTTATTTGTATTTATATCATACTAATGTATTGTATGTCACATATGATAGTACTAATTATCTTCTTTATTTTTGTCTCTTATTCCACCCTTATCTCTCTTTTTTATTTTTATATTTGTGGTCACAATGTTCTGATATCATCAATTTCTGACAGCTAACAATATGATTTAGAGCACAGGGAGGTATGCCAACCAGTGCAGCTCAGTCTGCCCCCCACCACCCAATGGCCACAGATGTCCAGTATATCTGGGACCCAATCTGGCAGTACTGCCTCTGCAGCCCCTGCACTACCTATGTACTCAACATCAGGTAGCATTACCCTGGCAGCTGGTGGAGTGTTACCCTCTGAGAGTATTGATGGAGGTGGTAATTTTGTCACCTGCAAGGAGACAGCAGGCATGGTGTACGAGATCATGGAAAGCATTGTTGTCACCCATCTTTGTTGAGGTGACAGTCCAGATTCATCCAATATGCTATCCGTATTCATTTTACAGTGCTGAAGAAGTGGATATCTATGGTTCTTTCCTAATTCTTTGCTACACATTCCTATATTGCTTTCCCTTTGTTCTTCCCTCTGCTTGCCCCCATTTCACCAATTTCCTATCTACCCCATTTTCACACCTTTAATCTGGTCACAAAATAGAATCACACATCACACACATCAATAAGAAATCCCCAATGAAACCCTTCACTTTTTGTCCTATATGTTTCGTACCATTTAGCACTGTGGACCAATGCGAAGTGATGATGAATGGCTGTTCACATCCTATGGCATGCTGTGGTTACCTTCGTGCAATGCTGTTTAATTCCACTGCACTGAGGAAACACACATAAAGGCAATCATATTAAAATTTTCATATAAAATATTTATTTACACTGATGACTGTATATATATATATATATATATATATATATATATATATGTAACTTCATATGTGTATTGTTGACATAATTCACTTGGCTACTGTTTTTTTTAATAAAGTACTTCACTGTAGTCATTTCCTTCAATATTTCCAATAATTATCATATGTAATTATTTAATTACGTCATGAAGCAATATGTAAAAAAAAATTAGATAGAGCTGGATTTTAATTGTTTATCATTTGTGCTCAAAATAAGAGCTTGCTGCTTTCCACCTGCTGTCACATAGTCAGCTAGGCAGCAGGCAATTTTCTTCCACTCAGTACTGACCAAAGTGCTTACTGCGCAACTGTCTGATTAGCGTGTTTGCATGGAGGAAAGCGAACCAATACAACTCTTATAATTTTCTCACTGAAGAAGAGACCCATGTTTTCTTGTCACTTAACTATGTGCAATTGAGGAAAGCAGTATAAAATACTCTTTTAAGGTTATACAATTTACAACATAAAATTTCCGATATACACTAGTTATGAACGCCATACTATCTGTTAGCTGTGTCTACCATAGCCAGTATGGATAAGTAGTTCTTATGTTCAATTAGGAGTATGTAAATGTGCATCTTGCATGTGCAAACACTACCATCGATTGTGCAAACCGGCTGCTCACCACTGCACTTGGAACGTGCTCATTATCATGTATTTCTTATGCTTATGGCCCATCATCCCACTACAATCCATATAATAACACCACCAAAGGGAAGGCAGTTTTAATGACTGAACACATATTTACACACAGTCAGGTGTTACCTGCACCTATGCACCCGAAACTTGACATACTACACTACATAAATAAATAGCAAAACTACATTGTTACACACTATGCACACCTTTATAATGACAATTAACATTCAGATTGTCTTATTTATGTATTAATATGGACAGCAGTTCTACACAAATATGAACACATACATATGATAAAAATGTATGTGTCTGTATGTGACAATTTAAGTGTGCAATGTGCACAACTTACTGGGAAACAGCTGCATATGTCTCATTTCTGCCACATGTATTCCTTACAGCTTTTTGCATCGTGTGATAAGATGTTGCTTAAAGTATACCTGCACATTGGAAATACAACAGGAAATAGTACATCCACCCTTTGCACACCACACTCATAACAGGATATGTTACCCACATCATATAATGAAGATGGCATTGTCTATAAAGACCATTATGACAAGCCAAATACATATTTCAGGGGTATTGCAGTCATTAAATACTGTGTTTTGCAGATGGGAACAAAATACTTACATGTGTGTTAAACTAGCACATCAGCCACAATATGTGTATCTCTATCTATTTGTAAGTGTGTGTGCATAGTCAGAGGAACATAAGTCTGTATCCTACTATCATGGGATCATAGGAGGTTACTAGGATAATGACCCTGGGTCCCTTATAAGCCTAGCCAAGAGTTTATCCCCAAAAAAGAAACCTCAGTCAGCACCTGTCACCCCTGTCAATGAGGGACAAAGGTGGAACCCCTGGGACAAATCTGTGGTTTTCCATGCACTCATCAAGGTTATGCTTGAAGAGGGTCAGCAAGGTACTCTGTTTGACATGTATGGGAAGTCTACTCCAGAGACAAGGCAGCCTCTGGGAGACAAACCAGTCTCTCTAGCAGGTTTTGTTGATGTCACATATTAGATTTAGGCCTATCGATCGGGTAATATGCAAAGAGTTAGACTTACAGATATGGAGTATCTCTTGTAGGGCAGGGTCTGATATTGCTTTGTATGCATGACACAAATTACCTCTGAGCAATCTGTATGATACCGAGTAGAGTGATAGTGATTTGAGCCTGCCGCATAGGACAGGTGTTGGAGGCCATGGATTCTCTTTGTTACGTATTACTGTGGCTTTTTTAGTTGGTGCAAGTATTTGGAGAGGGTTGAGAGGGTGGCCTAATGGTTAAGGTGTTTGCCTTACAAACACAAGGTACAGGGTTTGTATCTCACAGGGTATAACTGGCTATGCATAAAATGACTCGCAAGGGCAGTTAGCCTACTACTAACCTATGAACATACTAAATGGGGCTTTATACTCAATTATAGGTCTAATGAGGGAGGAGTATGGAGAGGTAATAACCTCCTTTTGATTGCATGCAATCCCTTTACTTATGAGATGAACCAAGTAAAAGGGTTTTCTGAACACTGCCACCACCTGATGGTCGAATGTGAGACTGTTGTCACCCTGAGTACCCATGTCTCTCACTACAGGTCGTGTGCTTAGGGGTTTGCCGTTGATGTGGTAATCAATAGGAGCCGTGTTTTTGTCAATTGGTATGATAATAAATTTTTTGTGTTTAACTTAAGGCCATGACTTTGGTACCAGTTATTTGTAGCTGTGAGACCCTTTTGCAGTATGTTAACATCATTTGGGGAGTCATGACAACACCCAACTTACAGTCATTGGCAAACTTGGTCAGCCACAGGCCCTTTGTTTTTGCCTGTATGTCTGAGAAGTAATACTAAACAAAAGGCAAAAATCAAACCAATGTGTTCCACAGCAAGGCAGTCCTTTATTAAAAATCCACCAGGTAAAATAAATGCTATAAGCACCTCAGACTAAGCACTTTCACCTGTTCTTATTCAAGCATCATCAGAGTCATGCAGGTACTAGCATTATTCACTTTTAAATAGGAAGTTTGTGCTGACATCATATCCTGTGTGTAATGCTGGTTAACAAAGAGAGCTAAAATGCAAATGTTAAAATGCATATATAAAACAGCATTGTAAAGAAGCTGAGATAGTGTAATGGTTCGAGTCCTGGCTCCACATGTAGGTATCCATGGTTCCAGCCCCACAAGCAGCAAATAAATAAATAACTTATTACAAACTCTGCAGTGTTGTAACACTTACACATATTTATATAAAACATCCAAAATATAAACATATCTAGCTTTGGCATTTATTCTCAATTGCCATTCCAAATTGATTCATATGACAGGAATCTGCAGTATCCTGGTTGTTGCAACTGCAACACAAAATCTGTTGTTTACATTGCTACCAGTATCTCTTGTCCTGCATTTTATGTAGGCAAGACAGGAAGTTGCACGACAGGATTATGGAACATAATAAGAACATCAGGAATGGAAAGCTAACTAGTGCTTTATACACACATGGTGTTGAATGTGTCGAATTCACAAAGTTCATTTTCTTTATTATTGACAGCGTGCTAATCAATAATAGAGGGGGGACCCAAATTTGGACTTACCAGTTAAGGAAACAGAACAGCAATTGAGATTAAATGCCAGAGCTAAACTAGGCACAGATGATGCCATTTCTGTAACCAGTATTCTGAAAAGGAGAGCTAAATGCATCTATAATTATATATATATATATATATATATATATATATATATATATATTTTTTTTTTTTTTTTTTTTTTTTTTGTCCACAAGCAATGCAATGTTTTATTAATTGTTTTAGTAATATAGGTTTTAAAATAAGTTTAATTATTAAAATTTTGATATATGTTTATATTTTGTATGTTTTATATGAATATGTATAAGTGTTACAACATTGCAGAGATTGTAATAAGTTATTTATTTATTGCTTGTGGACAGGTGTGGGGCTTGAACCATAGACATCTACATGTGGAACTGGGACTATAGCCATTACACTGTCTCAGTTTCTTTGCAATGCAGTTTTATATATGCATTTTAACATTTGCATTTTAGCTCACTTTGTTAACCAGCATTACACACAGCATATGATGTCAGCACAAACTTACTATTTAAAAGTGAATAATGTTAGTACCTGCATGACTCTGATGATGCCTGAATAAGAACAGGTGAAAGCGCTTAGTCAGAGGTGCTTTTAGCATTTATTTTGCTGTGTGGATTTTTAATAAAGGACTGCCTTGCTGTGAAACACGTTAGTTTGATTTTTGCCTTTTGTTTGGGATTGCCTCATCATTTTTATGACTAGAGGGTGCATTTCCTGATTCTACCTCTGAGAAGTAGATGCCAAATAGTAGGGGTCTCAGGACAGATCATGGGGAACACCACTAGTGACAGGTCTGCTGTTGGAGGTGGTGGCACCTATGTTGACCTTGTGGGTCCTATCTGTGAGCAGGTTGGCCACCCATCTAACAAGATAAGGATTAACACCAAGTTGTGTTAACTTTTTGATGATGCCTGAGTGGGGTATTGTGTCAAAGGTCTTTCCAGGTCAAGGTAACCTGTATGTACTGACTTTTCCTCATCCAGGGCCTTGGCGACAGTCTCAAATAAGTCAATTACATACAATAGGCAAGATCTGTTCCTGACAAATCTAAATTGGGTGCAGTCAAGTGCTTGGACATTGCCTATGTCCTTGTTTATGAGATCCATAATAACACGCTCCATGGCTTTACAGATCAGACTTGTCAAGCTAATGAAGTAATTGTTTCCCAAGTCAGTAGTGGCACTACCCTTGTGCAAGGGAATGAAAATGGTGGTTCTCCACTCTGCTGCAATGAAGCCTGTAACTAGGCTGTGGTTGAATAGGGTGATGAATGACAAAGCTATTTCTAGCTGGAGATGGTGCAGAATACAGCCTAGATACTATCAGGTCCCATGGAAGCTGTGTACTTTGCCTTGGCTAGAGCCTTTAACACTTGATCTATGGAGATGTGAGGTGTGGGACAAGTATCAGGGATGTCTACTAGACCTTTGGGAGGCAATAAGGGAGTGAAGTGTGCGTTGAACTAGCAGGTTGGCTAAATCAGCTATCAGGTTGGCTAAGTCAGCAGGATCAGTGTAAGTGGTACCATTAAGTACTAATCCAGAACAAACTTGGGCTTTGCCATGGAGGTTCCTAATGTAACTGAAGAAGGACGTGTGGTTTCCCCTTTGTTTTAGAGGCTAGTTTCAACTCATAATTGGCTTTGGAGGTTTTCACTAGTGATCTAATTTGCTTGCTGAGGCAGAGGTGGAAGTTTTTCTGATTTGGAATTTGTTCCTTTTTATCTTTGGACAACAGTTTCTTCCTGTTGTTGTAAAGCCTGTTGATAGAAGATGTCCACCAGACAGGTTTGTATTTCCTTGAGGAGCAGGTTTTAGTTCTGTTGGGTATGGCTGAGTCCATGCAGTTGTACAGGTGCTTTTATACTGCACTGGTATATTGTTCAGCACAGTTGTTTGCATCCTCTGAGGGGGCGGTGGTGTGAAGTTGCTGATACCCTCCCTTAGGAGGTTGTAGTCAGATTTTGAAAAGTTGTTTAGCCTGGTTACATCTGGGTTTGAGGTTGGGTGGTATAGAAACTTCAAATGAGACAGACCAATGATCTGATCTCACCAGGGCAGGACATACTTTGGGAGTGGTGCAGTGGACTCCCATGTTGGTGAGAACCAAGTCCAGTATGTTATCTCCCATGTAATTACTATCATCACTCTGGTCCCATGCAGAATCATCTTGACAGTCATGCTTGGCTACCCAGCCACTTCATGCAGGCCTCAAAACATATTTTTGCAAACATCCAATGAAGATGTTATCCACTACACATTGTCCAGTAGTGATGTAAAAGTCAGACCTGTGTCATGGCACCTGCATTAATTGCTGAGTGTGAGTTCCTAAGCTGTTGTACCTAGTTAGGTAAGATTTTTAATCTCACTGCAGTCAACTGGTGTGTGTGTGTGTGTGTGTGTGTGTGTGTGTGTGTGTGTGTGTGTGTGTGTGTGTGTGTGTGTGTGTGTGTGTGTGTGTGTGTGTGTGTGTGTGTGTGTGTGTGTGTGTGTGTGTGTGTGTGTGTGTGTGTGTGTAGTCAGAAGAGTGTAACAGTGTATCCAACAATGCAGTACCATGGAGTTCAAACATTTTGTCAGTCGTACATGCCTACACATCCATGTCATACAGGCCTCCCAACATCTTCTCGCAAACATCCAGTGAGGATGTTGTCTACTATAAATTGTCCAGAAACATTCCAAAAGTCAGACTTGTGCCATGCCACTTGCGTTAAGCACTGAGTTCTCTAGCTAGTGTACCTAATTAGGTAGGGATTCTAATCTCACTGCAGTCAACTGGTGTGTGTGTGTGTGTGTGTGTGTGTGTGTGTGTGTGTGTGTGTGTGTGTGTGTGTGTGTGTGTGTGTGTGTGTGTGTGTGTGTGTGTAGTCAGAAGAGCATAAGTGTGTATCTTACTATCAGCAATCCAGTCCCATGGACAGCAAATAATTTTGACAGTTGTACATGGGTCCCCAGCAATTTCATATAGGCCACCCAACATCTTCTCTCAAACAGACAATGAGAATGTCATCCACTATAAAATGTCCAGCAACAGTAAAAAATCCAGACTTGTGCTGTGGCACTTGCATTAAGTACTGAGTTCTCCAGTTGATATACCTAGCTAGGTAGGGGTTCTAATCTCCCTGCAGTCAACTGATGTGTGTGTAGTCAGAACAACATAAGTCTGTATCCTATTGTCAACAATCCAGACCTATGGAGATTAAATAATCTTGACAGGTGTACATGGCTATCCAACAATTTCATACAGGCTTTCAAATGTCTTCTCTCAAATATCCAGTGAGGATGTCATCCACTATAAAATGTCTGGCAACACTGTAAAAGTCAAACTTCTGCAGTACTGGTTGCATTAAGAGTTTTTTAGCTAGTGTGTGTGTGTAGTCAGATAGTCATAAAAGTATAAGTGTGTATCCTACTGTTCGCAATCCAGACCCATGATGAACAAATAATCTTGACAGTCATGCATGGCTACCCAACAATATCACACAGGCCACCCAACTTCTTCTCTCAAACAGCCAATGAGTATGTCATCCATTATAAATTGTCCAGCAGTGCTGTAAAAGTCAGACTTGTGCTATGGCACATGCATTAAGTAACATGCTCTGTAAATAAGTAGGGGTTCTACTTTCCCTGTGGTCAACTGGTTATGTGTGTGTGTGTGTGTGTGTGTGTGTGTGTGTGTGTGTGTGTGTGTGTGTGTGTGTGTGTGCATGTGAGAGAGAGTGTGTGTGTGTGTGTGTGTGTGTGTGTGGGGGGGGGTGACATTCAGGAGACCATTTTAGACCAACATGTGAGACACTCCTACTACCATCTTCTTTTCACCAGACACTGCTGATGTCATCAGCTATAAAGTGTTGTCTGACACTATAAAAGGTAGACTTGTGCTGAGGTGCTTGCATTAAGTACTCTACTCTGTAGATAGTCAGGTAGGGGTTGTACTCTCACTGCAATCAACTAGTTTGGTTGTTAATTCAGAAATTAATATAGTGACAATTTTAGAATGAAATGTGAGTCCGCAGCTATGCCAGACACTCCTCTGAACATCTTTTTGTAACATACACTGATGATGTTATCCTGTATAACATGCACTCTGGCGTTATTCATGACAAACCCATACTGTGGCAGTAACATTAAGTACTGTGTTCTCAAGCTACTTTACCTAGGTACATAGGGGTCCTAATCTGACAGCAGGCAACTTGAGTATGTATACATCCAAATATTATTTTTGACACAATTTTACATAGAGATGTGATTTCACATCCATGTCAGACACTCCTTCCAACATGTTCTTCTCAGCATACTATGATGGTATCATATTCCACAAAGTGTAACAGAACAGTGTTAAAATCAGACATATGTGATGGTGCTATTGTTACATTGCATGGTATTCATCTTTTATACCTACACAGGTGTAATCTTCAAATCAGGCTCAGTCTACTGCTGTGTGCATGGTTGGTGGCACATTATAGTCATTGTATAATCTTTGGAATCATTCTTCATCTCACTACCACTTAGGAGAAACTATAATGTAGTACTATGCATATACTATCCTTGCTTTTCCACTGGCCACATGACATCCTTCCTGTAGAGGAGTGGAGGATGTCATCATGTCAAATGTGCATATGCACTTCATGAAGCAGAATCCTTCCATGAGCCTATGCAAGCCATCTCCAGACCACTGCATGTGTGATTGCTAATTCTATCATGGTGTGGTGCATATGTCCTATATGAACAATGGCAGTATGTAATGCAATCCAACAAATGCACACATACACACAATAGTCTTACTATCTTCCATCATGTAGATATAGGGAGCTTGTTTTAAATGGTAAAATAATGGCTAGGATTTTATGTGATGTTGGCCATTAGCTTAATAATTTCCTATGACCCTATGAACCTTAGACATATCAATGTTTTTGTCATTGACATGTGCTTGGCTGAGGTGCGGATGTACAGCATGGCTGCAAGAGGGTGTTACAATCTGTGATGTGAGCAAATGTATCGATGGTCATTGCTGCCATTTCATTACATGCTCCTTGTATAACAGCTATAGTAATATGGCTCCTGGGAACAGTTGGCATGGTATGTTGCACTTTTATGTATATTGTTGCCTTATTAGGATATGTGTTGTAGTAGAGCAGATCAACCTTCTACGTAGTTCACATTTCACCATCACAGTGATACTTGCAGTATGGCACAGGTGTGCATGTGTCTACATACCATCATTAAATGTTCTGTGACTGACATCAATTACAACCTTGTGGAATGCATTGTATGTGCAGTTGTATTGCTATTCACAAGGATTATTGAGGTGGTCAGCAGCACCATTGTGTGAATATTAGCATTTGTGTCATGAAATGATCTGCATCACCCACAAACAACTGATTTGTAATGTGTCCTTACATGGTATCAGGTCACTCAAACACGGCTTTTCCATTAAACACATATAGGCACATGTTGTGCAATTGATGTAATTACGTGACATTGGTACAGTTGTGTGACTGTGTGAAAAGTATCATGGAATGTGATGCATGATCAATGTTGTATTTGTAGGTGTTTTCACAAATCATTTATTTAAATAACTGTGCATGTTAAGGGAAATACACAACCAAGCACAGAGCTGTTTGTAGATGCTACCAGCCACACTCAGCTGGAGAAAATAAGCAATCTGCTAACTGACAGTTTGTCTCACATCTCACCTCCCCATCACCGTTGGCTATCAGCCAAGGTATACATGCAAACATTACTCAGTATTTCTTTGCAGCAAGGCAGCTCATCTGTGTGCTGTCTACGGCTCATAACAGAGAATCAATGGGGTGTGACAACATCAAAGGTTACCTATAGCATGACTTAATACCTGACCTACTAGACACAGTTGTATCCCTACTTCAGCACAGCCTCCACACAGCCTATGTTCTTGTAGAAGGGTGTACAGCAACAGTCATCTGTCTGACCGGTGGGGGGGGGGGGGACATCACCTGATGCATGGAGCAATAAACCCATACTCCTAACTCTCCTCATGTGTAAGGCAGATCAATGTGTCATCATGGACCTTATCAAACAGGACACAGGTAATCTCCCGATTGTGCACCAAACCCATGTTTGATTTGAAAAGGATACATCATGTCTGTTCCATCTGTTCAATTTCTTCAAGAAGGTTACTGTCACTCTCCTACTTTGGACACCATAGAAGAGTCTTCATTGCTTCTCTTCAAGCAGCTTTATTTTATACAAACACATCAATATAGAAGTTTACTGACTTTAACCTAAATAACTTATACACATGCTAACAACTGTGATAATGCATGGTCACTCTTTGGCTGCTCTTTCAAAATAGCACTAGGGATTCACGTGTCTGGAATTTATGTGTGCACGTACAGTTTTTAACATGCTTCTTAAAGATACAACACACATCACATACACTCTGATCTACATCCTCCCTCTTTGAGAAATAGGTCATGCAACGTTATGACTCTATTTGGCATGCATATATCACAGGTAATTCTTTGCCATGCATTATAGAAGACTAGGTACACACACACACACACATATATATATATATATATATATATATATATATATATATATATATACATGCAGTTAAGTTCATATTGCTCCATATTTCACACTGGGCTTGGATATTAATCCATATTGTATGACATAAAACTGGCAAATGGATTTAGCAACTGGAACTCTCTCTACAAAATGTTCGACCTTTGACATGTGCGGAACATTTTCAGGAATGGAATCAGAGGTCTGAGCACACTCTGGTATACACTATGTCATGGGAACAACATCTGGTTCACTTTTAGATTTGGAGTCTACATCATAGAAACAATGTTGTGATGATGATAATTCTGGAACAGGAAGAAAATCTCTACAATTCCTACTATACTCTGCACCCTCTGAATCTACCAGATAAAATCTTGGTTTTGCACAGATGCCTGAAATTTGATCGATTCAGATGAAACTTTTCATTATCTGGATTCATACAGTCTCTCCTTCCCTCAGTGGAAGAAGTAATCTGTTCAATCTGTCATAACTGGACTTCTGGATATTACACATTTTAAACAATTCAGCCTTGATGGTTTTATTGTTCTTAACATTAGGCCCCAATAAACTGGAATTAATGGGTAGCGTAGTTATGTTTTGCCTGGAAAGTAGTCTTTGAGCACGTTAGCCAAGAATATTGTCACGGGGTATATTTCTGAGATTAAGCAAATCTAAGAACACATCACTATTGTCACTCTTTGAAGTCTCAAGTAATTGCTTTTTGTACTCTGCACTGCACGTTCAGCTAGACCATTTGACTGTGGATATTCAGGACTGCTAGTAACATGTACAAAGTCCCATTCTCTTGCAAATTTCTAAAACAACTGACTAGTAAATTGAGTACTATTGTCAGAAAGAACTTTGTATGGACTACCATGGGCTGAGAAATGGCATTTCAACTTAGTAATAACAGCACTGGATGTTAGGTTAGGTAGTAGATCAATCTCAAACCAGTTTGAATAAGAGTCTACTAAAACCAAGTAGTGTTGATTGTTCCACTCGAAGATATCAGTGGCTACTGCTGACCAAGATAGTTCAGGAACTGGACTTTGCTGAAGTGGTTCTCTTTGCAAATGCAGTTTAATACTATTGCATACTGAACAAGAAGAAAGTACTTTATAAATGTCTTTCAGTAATGAAGGACAAAATACCAATTCCCTCACTCTTCTCTTAGTGGATGCGGAACCGGGGTGACCACGATGCAAAATCGGAATATATTCTTGTTGTAAGGAAGCAGAAACAACAATTTTAGGACCTTTGAAAATAATGCCATCTTCAATCAACAAGTCGTCTCTGTAAGGAAAATAGGTTTGCACTTCAGGTGGTACACTAGATTGCTTTGACGGCCATCCAACATTAATGTAGTGATTCAGATTTTGCAAAATTGGATCAGTCATTGTGTGATCTCTTAACTCATCAAGTCTAGTGGTACAAACATTATGCACTGCCATCACGTCAAAGTCAAAATTCTCTGCATCAAGCTGTTCCGTCATATTTCTGAGGGATCTGGATAAGGTATCAGCCAGATAGAGCAATTTGCCTTTTGTATAGACCATTTTGAAGTTGTACTTTTGCTATCTGAGCATCATTCTTTGTGATCTCGCTGGAGCGGAATGCATAGGCTTCTTTAGAATATTAGCTAAAGATTGGTGGTCAGTTTCAATCTGAATAGCTCAACCATAAATATAATCATGTAATCTGGAACATGCAAATACTATTGCCAAAAGCTCCTTCTCAATTTGAGCATACTGCATCTCAGTTTTGGTAAGTGTTCTGCATGCACAGGCTACTTGTCTGCCCTACTGAAGTATAACTGTACCAAGACCAAATTTTGAAGCATCACAGGAAAGAGTGACTGATTTATTCACATCGTAGTATCTTAATGGAGGTGGGGTGGCAATTTTCTGCGTAAGGTCTTCAAGTGCCTTCTGGTGCTGTTCTAACCATGACCATGCAACATTTTTGTGCATTAGCTCAATTCACTGAAGTCTGGTATAAACTTGCCTAAATCGTTGACCATGCCTAGGAAATGTCACAGAGCTTATACATTGTCTGGTGCTGACATCTCAAGAACAGCTGCTTGCTTGGCCGGGTCTGGTCTCAAGCCAGTACTGGTAAATTAATGACCTGCATATGGAACTTCTGGAAGTCTGAATTTGCACATCAGAGGATTGAGCTTCAAGTTTACTTCATCTGCTCCATCTAAAACTTTCTTTAGGTTTCTGTCATGCTCTGCCTCCAACCAATAAATCATCTACTATTATGGTGCAAGGAAAACCCAAAAGAATTTGCTCCATTACATGCTGAAAGACTTCACTTTCAGAATTTATTCCAAATGGCATCCTTAGAAATCTGTATCTGACAAACAGAGTAGCAAAATTGGTTAAAAATTATGATTTGCGAGCAAGCATCACTTGTCAAAATGAACTCTTTGCATCTAAGACAAAAAAAAAGTGGCTTTCGGTATTAGAGCTGCGACCTCTTCATTCACATTGGATGATAAGGTCTCTTCGATGCTTTGTTCAAATCTCTTGGATCAATATATATTATGATTTTGTCTAAGTCTTTTTTGTGAGCTACCACCATGGACAACACCCATTCATTTGGTTCTGTGACTGGACAAATCACACCTTGCTGCACCATTTTATCCAAGTGAGCCTTAACTTTATCCTACTTAGCTATCGGAACTCTTCTCACTGGTCTGACTACTGAATTGATCTCTAGGTCTAACTTCATGGAATGCACAACTGGAAGTTTGTCCAACTTGTCATTGAAAACATCGGCATACTCTGAGAAAATGGCTTCAGAAAAAATAGAACTCAGAAATGGTTATGTGATGAGCATCTTTAGCAAAAGAAAGCAGATTCATTCCCAAACAATCTTTGAGACCCAGTAAATACTGTACTGGTCTTCAGACTACATATAATCACAAGTTGTAGCAGTTCTTGACCAAATAACATGAAAGCATCACTAAGCCTTTGGTTTGAATTTCTTCACCTCCATAAGCAACAAGTTTCACACTAATGGCCACATTGAGTTGCTCATTAGTTCTCACTTAAGCAAATGTCTATGCTGATATAACATTACACTTTGAACCAGTGACTACTTTAAGCTCTTTGGATTTTCCATTAATCTGGACAGTACTAAACACTTTGCTTCTTGCTAATAAATTAACTGTATCATCTCTTTCACCAAGCACTGATAACACTGATACACCATCTACATAGAAAGCTGACTGCTTTGACTCTACTTGATCAACTTGCTTTTTTATGTGACCTTTCTTTACAACTGTGTGAGGCTTATTTGATTTGCAAAACTTTTAGAAATGGTTCCAGTTTTTACACTTGTGACATTGTTGACCAAATACTAAGCCTATCTCTATTTTAGACTCATGATTTGCACCACAATCATGACAGTTAACAACAAAATTAGATTTGGGTTTTGCTGCTTCATGCTTCTACTGCACTGAGTTTGCTCCTTTTTAGAACTTGCTGGAAAGCTGCATTGTATCCCTGGTGAACCAGCAGGGTCCGTGGCTGCCATGTGCTTAGGCCTGCTTCTGTTTGCCACATGTTGCATGCTATCTACATTTGCTCTGGAGCTTACTGAAACCATGCTGTTGTCACATGCAAGTATACTTGTGTGTTTCTGTCAACTCATGGATTTGACAAATCTCAATGGCTTTGCTCAACATTAAATCACTGCCATGAAGCAAAATCTTTCTCACAGCAGCATTATTAATACCACACACAAGCCTGTCCTTTATCAACTCATCTTTTAAGTCACCAAACTGACACATTTTAGCTTAATTTCTCAGGTCAGTTATATAAGCTGCAAAACTTTCCTCTGGTTTCTGATCTCTCGTGTAAAACAAATGCCTGTTTAATGTAATATTTGTCTGGGGTTTACACATTTCAATGAACTTGCACATCAAACACTCGGGGTCTTACCTTGATTCAGCCTGTACAACAGTATGATGATTTTCACCTTCTCCTCCATATACTGCTGGTGCATACACAAATGAATGTTCTCTTTCTATGGCCTCTGACCCAGCTAAAATTACTGCCCTGGTGTGTGCATCTCTATCTGCATAAGCTGCTTGTATAAAAATATTGTACTCTTGCTCAAATATTCTCCAGTTTTCTGCAATATTCTGATCAAATGCATGATCCTGGTAGGAGTTTCAAAATCCATCTGCCATATTAACACATGCCATTGAAGGGTTTTGCAAATAAGCACAAACATACATGCATGCACATATGCCAGAAACTTATGCCAGTATTTATAACTTTATTCAATGCCTTTGTGCCTCTAAAATTATGCTTTTTTGGCTTCTTGAAATTATGCTATTTGACAAACTCATAGTACTTTTGAATAACTGGACATTGCAAAATAAAACTCTCAGGCACTGTAATACCTTTGCAATATCGTTTTGCAAGGAATCACCTCTTATCACTATAAGAAACATATCAAATAACTGCACGATGCAAATGAAATGGGCTTCTTTGTAATTATTACATTACTAAAGTCATTTATCATCATTTTAAGAAACATGTTGAACAACTCCACGATGCAAATGAACTGAGCTTATTTTGCCCCAAAGTCAGTAACATTTTGAAGTAATTGCACTTTGCAAATAAACTGTATACAGCACACTGAGAGTTCCTCAATATGCTGGTATCTTGCTAGGCAACTGTTTACAGTGCAAGAAACACTCTGTAATGGTGGCACTTTGCGAATAGACACACCCAGCACAAGAAACTTTTAGAAATGGCTGTACTTTGTATTTTCACAAAATAGTTGTACCTTGCACACAATAAACTCTTCAAAATACATGTGCAGTAATAAGCACACACTGTAAGTACTTTTACACACTTTGAGATACTTCCAATAACTTTAGTTGTGCCCTTGATAATATACAAAGTCGTAGTTATGCCAAAACATGACACTTTGCCAAAACACATGCCCTTATTATATTCATTTTGCTTGTTTAATCTCTTTTCATGCCCATTGTACTTTTCTTGTGCTGATTCTACTCTAAACATGCCCATTTTGCTTCAAACACACTCGTTTTACTTTAAACATGCTTGTTTTGCTTTACTGTTAATCATTTCATCAAATACCTTTGTTTTCAACATTTCCTTTAGTTAATAAACCTTTTGTGCCTTCTGATTGCTTAATAATGTGGTTTGTGTCCTTGTAACACCACGTTTTGTCTTTTTTTACCAAATAAACAGTTCATGTTACTTCTCATTACCTTTGATTCTTTTCTGGCTGTTTCCATGCTCGTTTCTCTTAGTTTTACCTTCACTGTCATCTCTGCACCTCATGGCTCGGAATATCATTCTCTGCCATCCTGGTTCTGACACCATGTTGGTCTCCTACTTTGGACACAATGGAAGACTCTCCATGGGTTCTGTTCAAGCAGCTTTATTTTATACAAACATATCATATAGAAGTGTATTGCGTTTAACCTAAGTAACTAATATACAAACTAACAACTGTGATCATGCATGCTCACTCTATGGCTGCTCTTTCAAATGGCTCTAGGGATTGCATGTGTCTGGAATTTATATGTGCATGTACAGTCTTTAACATGCTTCTTAAAGGCATGGCACACATCCCATACACTCTGATCTACAGTTACCAAGGGCACACATGAGGAAAACACTATCATCCTGTATAACTTGTCCTGACCAAGGCATTTGACACAAATCCACACTCAAGTATTACAGAGAAAATGTCTCAAGTTGGCATAAACACCGATGTCACCAAATGAGTAGACAAATGGATCACATACATGACAGATAATGTTGAAGTGTGTAAAGTCACCTCTATCTAAAGTCCAGTGACCAGGTCCGTACCTCAAAATTCTGTACTATGCCCTTTTTTATTCAATATTTAAGTCACAGAAGTCAAGAATAACATATACATCCTTTGTCTAGCCAGCTTTGTGAAGGACTGCAAATTGTGAACAATCATTAAATCCAAGATTTGTACTGGTATAATTCAGACATTATTAACACACAGAAAGGATTGTTGTCAGAGCCATGGAGACACAATAGATGAACAAAAATCATAGGGGGGATTAGTACTTTTCTGAAACCAAATGCACAAGCTAATTATAATATAGACAGCACACCCCTATGAGCAGACTAAGTGTATGTCACCATGTACTCAGGTAAATGGTATGTGCAATGTCCACCATCATGTGCCCACAGTGGTGACTAATTGCTTGTATGTAACACACTCCTGAGTATGTTCAGGACATCCACATCAAAGGCCATTATAGTCCCATTGTTCTCAGTCCTCATCACCCCAATAAGTGAGTACAATGCACCCTTTTGCATTTACAACCAAACACATCTTCCAGTGATGATTTACTCAAGTGTATCACTTTTGCCACAGTGAGCTGCTGCACATCTTATTAGCCATAGCTATATAATTTTTGATGCATAACCATTAGGAGTTGACAGTGCAGAACTCCTTTCAAGATGCATATGTGGATGGGAGCTTTTCTCCCCGGGCCTCTACTGAAAAAGGATATGTATCCAGCTAGACTAGCCCAGTCAACAAATGTAAAATAAATAAATAAATAAATGTTCCTGTGACGCACACAGGAAATCCATAGCTGAATGACGACATTGATGACATGGGTTACATTCATAAAAGTGTGGATTGTGGCATATATATGCCATGTAAGCCTGTCAACTAGCAAGGTTTGCTAGTAATTTAAACTACAGGTGTAATAGTGTCCCTCTTAATTAGTCTGAAAGGTGTTAATTTTTGAGGAAGGTGTGCTTGATTGCCTTTATAGATTATTGATAAAGCATGACAGCTGTACAAGTGTGTTCTTGTAGAACCATGTATAACAACTCAAAATCGCATATTTTATGTAAAGTAGAACCATGTATAACAACTCAAAATCATATATTTTATGTAAACGACACAGATTAATGGTGGTATTATTCTAATATTGTCCAGGATTATGCGTGATTCTGTCTACTGTTGTCCATGAGCCTGTTGCTATGTGCCCCTCTTCAGTGAGACCTATGCTGACATTACATTCATATTCAAGCAATTCATTTTGCACATCTTCACAATATGCACCCACCCCTATTGTATATACCATCCTTCATAAATGTTCTCTCCAGTGATCAAAAATCTCCATTGGTATGCCACTTTGTGTGGCAATCATATAATACACAATAACTGTGTGATGATCTGACTATATCCACACAGAAAGTGTAAGCAGCAGTCACTGTATCATGTAGATATGTGATTACTGTTCACTGTACAACTTTCTTGTTTTTGTGGTGTATGTACATTAACATGCCCTCATCTGCTGTACATTACCATGCTTTGCTTGTCCTCATCCCCTGTGTTCATGCCTATAGTAATGTGTTTGGCCCTTTTCAATGCACACATTTCTCTAGAATAATTATTTATAATGCAGTCTATGTACCTTTGCTGACTACTAACAACATTTTTATTCAGTATGCCTACAACAGGTTTGCACACTACTCTACACTGACTACACTTTTCTATAATATGTTAGAAGTTTATTCATTGCCTTATATCAAGTTCTGGTAGTCATTGTGGCTGTCCACGCAATCCTGCAGAACTAGTTTGCCTGTAGGTAAACAGATTTGCATGACTGTAGGTGCTTGTGTTGCTTTACTTAGTTTCCTGGCCAGCAACATTGTCTTTAAGACGTACTTCCTGAGATTCAAAGCTTCTACATCATGATAAGTCTTTCTGAAACACAGACAATGACCTGTGGGTGTACAGTTGCTTACTGATATCAGATTATCGTTATCCATAAATTGGTCAATTCTGTGGTTATGTGGGTGGTAAAAGATTACTAATTTGGTGATTTTCTTGTCACCAAGAAATAGAAAACTGGATAATGGCAGCAGTGACTTTGGGAATGAGATCAGAGGAGTTTACAAAAACTCATGTAATGATTTATCTTTACTATGAGAACAGGGTAGTAGTAGAAATGGAGGTGGAAAAAGATGAAGATGGTAAAATGTGTGCTAACTATTCCTTATGGACAGTTCAGAAGGAAAATGTATAATTTGGGAATGCATGATATGTAATCAATCTGCTATTTGGAAACACAATGAATGCATGATTAAGTGATATAAAGTGAATATTAGCCATGAATCTTGTTTTAAAATACATTCAAAATTAGAAGTCAACAATAAAGTGTTCTCAACTCAAGCATGAAATACTTCTAGAAATAGATTAAGCAGATGTCTAAAAGTAAAAGGAGATGCTTTTATCCAGCACAAAAGGCCACTCAGTCATCTTCCTGTAAATATTAACTTATATTTTACAGCTATTATCAAGTCATTGCTATGTGATGTGCTCAATTTCTGTAATGATAGATTATTGTTGTTTAGTAGATTAGTACTCTTCGTAAGTGTATAATGGAAATAAATATTGTCATGCATCAAAGTGGTATAATTGTAATAGTTTAAGAATTACTGTATATGCTATTTTATTTAGAATATCATTACTGTTCATTATCCGGAAAGAAAAGTATATTTGTAAATGTTCTGTCAAGCTCACAATCATTAGTAATTGTAAACACCTGTGTTTTATATCAATCATGTCTCAGGGTACATTAAAGTAGATTCATTTTGAAATTTCTTTTTATTTTGTGGCATTTTGTATCAACGCTATTTCATAGCTGGAGTTATGATTCCTAATTTAAGGAGAACTGTAGAAACTGAAAAAAATCAAGATACTGTGATTTGCACATACATTCTTTTTTAGATGTTTTCCTAATTTTGTTTTGCATATGATCTAAAGGGTTAAGGCAAGGTACTTCAAATAAGTTATACTGAATAAACTGGGACTTAATTCCTGCAAACTCTACCTGTATTATGTGTGACTTAAAGCAAATTACTTAACCTGAATTTAGTCACTAATGTCTCCCTGAAAACTGATCGTGTTTATTAGGAGTTTCATAATAATCCAATGAACATGCAATATTTGGAGGATTGCAATGTATGCCAACAAAACAGCATGCAGGGGCATGCATCTCAACGTCTGAAAACAAGGAATCTGGACAAAACTGTAAATAATGGGGGAGGCCTAAAATAGGGACACCTTTTAAAAATTGCACTTATAAACTTGGAAGATTGCTAGAATTAAATGTTTTATGTTAGCATGAATTATCTGAAGGATATGAAGTCAATAACTCAAAAGTCTGCCATTATTTTCTGTCTTCAGTCCTTAATGATTTGACAATCATTTGTCAGAAAACCACAATTTCATGAGAAGTAGACTGAAAAAGTGAGGCAAAAATATGGACAGTTGAGAGGTATGTGCAGGGGTCTGGATTATTTTCATTTATATTCTTTAACAGGGCATAGAAGTAGATGAGGGCCGCTGACAACATCTGATACTGGAGAATTTCACAAAATAGATCGTGTCAATTAGGGAGGAGGAGGAAAACCACTGGCTGTCTCTGAGAATGGAGTATTTTATACATTGCACTGTAATGGCTGTACTGTTTATTCTGGCTGGGTTCAGTTACATATGTAGTGACCTTCAAGTCTGAGTGCAAAATACAATCTTCGAAGAGCCAGCAACTAAGCAAACATTCCATTTACTAACATGGGAATATCTGCTTAAGTAACTGAGAGATGTACATGGCATCCCATGCACACTGTAGTGTTATGGGCTTCTTTAAGACACAGTTTACATTACAGAGAGCTAGTCATATCACATACATGCATCATTTAAGGTAGATACATGCACAGAGTGCATTCAAGGACACCAATGCACACAAAAACAAGACCTTGCTATCAGCATGGAAAAATAATTTTTACTCTACTATATCTTGACATTTTTGAGTCATTTTGAGATGATAATAGTGTTACAGTAGGTTCATTGGACATACCCAGCAGCTGGTCACCATCAAGTTGATTCTCAACATGAAGTCTTGCAGACCATGAATTGGTCAGTACATTGACATGAACAAGACCAATGTGTGATGCACTCACAGGAACAGCCTGGGGTTAGGTGAGTGTGACACTTTGGCTCAGACTGTGCATTCATTATATTTTCTGAATCTGTTCATTGAATTTGAGATGTGATCACGCTAGTTGTACTCAAGTGCTTATTATAACATGGATGGCGCAGTGGTGCAGCAGTAGCATTGTCACCTCATAGAAAAAGGTTCTCCAGTTTGATTCTTGGCTGGGGTGCCTTCTGTGTGGAGTCTGCATGTTCTCCCTGCATTTGTGTGGGTTTCCTCCCATGTTACAAAGACATGCATCTGGAGCCTTTCTCCCAGGGTCTCCACTAAAAATTGACTTTGTTCCAAGTAGGACATTCCCAGTTAATAAATGTCAAAGTCAGATGTTCATTTTATCTTGACAATATTGGGCCTCATTGTGATGGCATGATCATTTACAACAGCCTGCCATTGCTCCAAGTGTTTATCAAATAGATTTTGGATTGTAAAATGTCATCAGGTTTCAATGTAGTCAATGTATTAAATGATTTGCCATAGTAATATTTCTGTTTTTGATGGGCTTTCAGACAGGTAGATAACACATTTGGCCTTTTCTCAGGGTAATGTAAAACAAATTATGCCAGTGTTTATTCTCATTCTCCATTGCTCGTTAACGACTGTGAAAACAAAAGTGCAATGTGTTATAGAGGAATATTTTTATATATGAAAAAAGCAAGATATTTAGAGTTGGTAATATATTTTATTTTGTGCTGAAATTCAAAATGCTGCCAAAATGCACAAAATTCTTGGCTAACAACATATGGAACATTTCTTTTATTTGCATGCTTTAACCATGAGAGAGTCCTAATCCACACTGCCCTTGTCATATTCAGCATGGATTGGTGCACTGTCTGATTTATTGACTTACTCAGTGTTATACAATAACCAAATGGAGACTGATGGGATCAAACTCTGGACTACAGGATGGAACTTGTTAATAGGTCATAGCCCGAATCATTCAGTCACAGGCAGGCAAACCATCATCAGCGATGAGTAATGTTAAGGACATCATGATATAAAAACATGGATTTTTTAATTGTGATGACACTTTGTGATATGGTAGTTTTTATCCTGATGACCTCATGGAAATAATGAGCAGTAATTAACAAAGATGAGATACTGACAGGCCTTAAACTGAAATAAATAAGAAGCAACTTTACTTCATGGTCTGCCTGCCATGTTGAGACATCATTGACTTTTTAGAGTTGTTTTTGTGGTGCATGTTACAAATCTGATAATTTTTTTTCTATTGATTCTATTTCATGAGACACTCTTGGCCACAGCATTACTTCACAAGTTCCTTTTGTACACTTAACAATGCCCACGTGTGACTTGAAATGGTAATTGAGCTTTTCCTCTTACCATCTCCCCATCCCATCAGTAGCACGATTTTAAGTAACTGTAGCTTTGAATTATTTGCAGTCTGCGAAGGGAAGTCAATTCAGACTGCTAAAATTAATGTAAGTATATCTATCAATCTATATATATATATATATATATATATATACTGTGCAAATGTATATAATGTGTTTCTCTTTTATTACAAATATATGGTTTTATCCATTGCGAATAGTATGTTTTATCATGCATGTACCTTACAAAATCGAACCTTAATTATTATTATTATCAGTTGTTATTTGTATATATGTAAATAGTGGTAGGAATGTTATGTCAGGTATCTTGTATGCTCCAGTTCTCTATTATGATTATAATTTGTTGTTTGTATATTCTTATTTTATTGCCATGTGGGTCATTTCTTCCCAGCTCTTCACTGAAAAGGGGTTCAACTACCCAGTTGGACTATCCTGGTCAAGAAATATAAAATACATTAAATAAATAAAAAATTAAGAATGACCCGCACCCTGGTACACTGTGAGTAGTGAGCTGCTGGGCAGTTGGGTGTGAGATGCTGAAGTATTAACAACATTTATGCTCTGCTGCTGTTTTGTTTTTAATAAAGTAATCTATTTACCAAAACCTGTATGAAATTCAGACATTTCTGAAATGACCCTCAATAGAAGCAGTAGACATTTCAAAATTAACACTTGAGGCAATCATCATCATCAGTCATCACCAACACCCGTTGTTCCCCCTTTTCTACATGTGATCATTGTGTCGTGTTAACTATTGCCATCTCTCTTGATTCAATGCTACTCTCCTGCCTTCTTTGACACTCATGCCTGACTGTTGCAGATCTGTCACACAATCCATCTTCTTATTTGCTGGATCTCCTCCTTTCATCTTACCATCTTTCTGTCTGTCCCAAATCTTCTTCACCAGATTGTCTTCTGCTTTTCTGAACATGTGCATGAAGCACCATAATCTGTTCTCAGTGATCTTTTCTGCAAATGGAGCTACTTTGGCTTCTGCTCTTATGTTCTCACATCTTCATCTGTCCCACAATGTGCATCTTACCACCTGTCTCATGCACTTCCTTTCCAACACCTCTAGCTTCCTCATCTGCTCTGCCTTTACTGCCCAGGTTTTTGTACTATACAATACTAATAGTCACACCACTGTCTTGTATACCTTACTTTTCAGCTTCTTTGGGATTTTTATGTCATACACGAAACCTGACACTCTATGCCAGTTGGCTGCAGCCCCTCTGATTCTAGCTTTGACCTCTTCATTCAGACTTTCCTTTTCCTCAACCACCCCTCCCAGATGCTTGAGGTTTTTAAAATGTTCCACTATTATCTCTTTTATCTAACTTCTCAGCTTCTTTTGATTACCCCAATTTGCTGCCATTACCATTGTCTTATCTGTGCTTAGTCTCATCCCATGTGCCTTCAGGTTTGCATTCCATTCCTCTATCCTTTGCTGAAGTTCTTGCTCCGAGTCTGGCTATAATGCCATAGCGTTGGCATACAGCAACTTTGTTGATTTATCCCCTCCAACCTGTTTGTGAATGTAGTCCATCATCAGTATGAACAGCAGTGGGCTCAGAGCTGAACCCTGGTGTACTCCCACTCCCACTGGGAACCCGTCTGTGAGACAAAACACTGTACGTACTTGATGGGTACCTGTGCATAGCCTGCACTAATTCTACCAATGTTTTTGTGACTTCGAGCCACCACAGTACTATCCAAATAAGCTTTCTTGGAAGTTGCCATATGGTTTCTCCAAGTCTAGGAATGCCCAGTTGGACTCTTTCCTCATCTCTAGCTTCTTATCAAGTATCTGTCTCACTGCAAACATCATGTCAGTTGTGCTGCATCCTGATATGAATCCAAGCTGCTCTTCTCCCATCTTACTTTTGACTACTCTGCATATCCAGTTATCAGTCATCATCTCCAAAACATTCATACAATGTGATAGGACATTGATACCTCTGAAATGCCGATAGTTGTGGATGTCCCCTTTGCTTTTGTACACTGGCACAAGTATGCTTATTCTCCAGTCACCTGGGGTACATCTTTATCTCTACACTGCTATAAGTACCCTCAAGAACAATTTCTCCACTTTCTCACCCTGCATCTTTATCATATCTGCTATGACCTCATCTGAGCCTGCTGCGTTCTTTGGCTTAATTTTCCTTGGTGCTCCTCTTATTTCTTCTAGGGCAGAATCCTCTTCATCTCTCATTATAGGCTGTGTCTGGGGCAGTACAGTTTCTGTGGAGTTTTCTTCATTTAGAAGCTGCTGGAAGTACTCCTTCCATCTGAATTTGATGTCCTGTGGACTGGTCAGTAAGTTTTTGCTGGCAATGTGATAGATGAAATCAGAAATGTTGCCTCCTCTAAGAAAGTTATTAGCATATTGTTCAAAAACATCAAACACAGAATCTGAATGCATCTTGTTGTTTGTGCTTGGACATCCTGCATCATTGCATATTACCAATGCCTGTGAAATTTAATAGTTTACTGCACAGTTTGCAAATTACTGCCTCTGTAAACATACAATGCATTGGCTTTTTGACTATGAGAACCATTGCCTTTGTAAGTGTTAATCTGTGTCTGTGTGAAGTGTTGACTCTGTGAGAGTACAAACTATTGTTTCTGCAATTTTGCAGGTAACCGTCCCTGTGTCTGTGTGGATCACTGACCTATTGTCTCTAACTGCACTGTAACTTCTTAGTGCTCTGCTTTTGCATCTCAGTGGCGAATTAGCTTTATCGTCAGCTCTTCACAAGATGAACCTCCAAGTATGTAAGCTGCAGAACTGACACAATGAGAAGGAAGTGTAGTGTTTGCTTTTGCATATATAATATCACTTAATGTGATCCAAGTGGTTTCAGTTTGTGGACAGAATTAGTTAAGAATGAATTGTCTTATTCAGACAGTTAACGTTGCAGTTCCATGTCTCTGTGGGTACTTTTACTAATGATTCAGCATTTAGGCTCCATGTCTAGGTTAAATGTGGTAAATATGGTATGTCTGCTTTACACACAGCTTTTCAATTTAATACTTTTACATTGGTGACACTGTTGAGTTTACAGTGTCACTGCACATATTAACTGCATTCACAAACAAATCATTTTCACATTGTGTGTGGAAGTTTAATGAACATTAAAGTTACTACAGTCAGGTTTGTTTGCATCAGTAAAATATTTTTCTAACAATTTCATTAAATTGCATATGCAGAAAATGGTTTGGCTATCTACTTTCTGCAGTCATTTCTTAGAGTTGGATAAGGCTTTTTATTCTGCTGATGATTACACTTTGAATGATATGGTAACTGCTGAAATGTACACTTGCCATTATAATAGCATCTTCAGTCTCATATATAATTTTAGCTGTCTTTGCTACCATGCAATTTAAAGATCTCTCACATTATTCTGCATGACAATACTGGTTTGACTAGCAAAAAAAGAAAAAAATATATAGATAGATATAGGTCAGATATAGGTATATAGATACATAGATATATAGATATACAGATATAGATATAGGTATAGCTCTGCTTCATTTTAATTTTCCACACATCCAAATCTTCAGCAAAGGCATGTTTTGCACCTTTTCATCTTTTTTTAATCTATGTCAGATTAGGTTCTGGCAAAGGTTAATATTTTTAACACCCAAGGAATTCCTTTTGCTAGAATTGAATTATGCAACTTTTCAAATTGAGATTTATTGGCTATAAACATTAATTCAGTCACATGTCTTAACAAATTTATGTGATCCACTTTTTCTAGTGAAAAATATATGGTTAATGGGCATGTGCAATATGGCTGACAGTTAACAGCTTTTGTAAACTATAGCTTTTTTATTTATTTTTTATTTTCATTTTCTAGGGAGTATTGAAAGTTATTCAATTTCTGGAAAACGTAATGCATTAAGAATGGGTTAATACGAGTCACTAAATAGGTTTGTTCAATCAAAATTCCTGACAAAACAGGTAATACCTCTTTGGTACTCTATTGTAGAAATGAGACACTCCAAAATTAATACACAAAAGGTCTTACTGAAGAAAGAAATACAAACTTTAATCTCACATATTCTGGAAATGTCTTAAAAATGGCTAAACCTGAAATAAAGATAGATTCTAAGAATATTTTAAATAGTAAATAGACTATCTCAGAGACATAATTAAGCAGTAAAATGCTCTTATACATAATATGGAAGTAGATTTGAATTATGCCATGGTGTAGAAAGCCTCCTGGCAGTGCAAGGCTCCAATGCCTATATCACATTCAGACCACCCTCTGAAAAGGAGAAAAGCAAAATGAGGAGGTATTCCCATCTACATAAAAATAATCACACCTCAAGACTAGTCAAGCAGGATGACTTACTCGAGCTACTTCATGTCCAGCTGACCTCAGGCAAAATCCCCCACCATATCAACACTAGCTACATGTTCTCAACCATGAACCCTCAAAACCACTCCACATACCTGAAGTTGCATTCAGCCCAACACACTACACATGTCTCCAGACAGGCTTTGTCCCAGTAGAGTGGAGGATAGCACTGTCACCCCACTACAAAAGGGGGAATGATCAATGGATCCAGGAAACTACAGACCCATAAGTCTGACTAGCCTCATATGCAAGGCTGTGGAAAGGATAATCACAGACCTGATGTATCAATGACATAGGAGATCTTCAGACTTTAGCACAGACCCAGTTTGGCTTCATCAAGGGCATGTCCTACCTGCTCAGTCTGGTGGACTTCTTTAGCTATGTCCGCAACCTCAAAGGCAATACACAACTGTGTGTAGAGCTCATTGTTAATGGAGCTGCCTATACTAAGCCAAAGAGTAGTATTGCTGGAAATGAATTCATCCTCAAGTCTTGGTGAGTACCTTCATGAGGTAGACCATGTTTTTCACAACAACTTACTAAGATGACACTGATATATAGACTGTATTTTATATAGCATATATCAGGGATAGAAGTAAGTTAAAAAAATAAAAAAGACTGATGGGTGCACAAGACTCAGAATAAAAAAGTGCCCAATCCTGGTAGGCACACTGGTACCAGGACTGGAACAAATGACAGTGTAGGGTCCTCAAGCCAAAGAAACATTCCTAAATGGGACTAGGCCAGGCCCATGAGGGAAGATGGCCCCTTGTTGTAAAAGGAAGTAGCAGTCCACAAAAACCACGATAAAAAGAGCCATAAAGGTAATAGTGTGGACTACTGAGATAAGAAAGAAATTATGTATTTTTACTATTATGCAAGAAGCCCAAAATATCCAGACAGAATACATACAAAAAGATTAAGAGATAAATCAGCGGAAAGAAAATACTTCCATAAAAAAACTGTCAGAAGCTTCAGATAAAAAATGTGTGTTCATTAACACAACAAATTTATGAAAAAAACATTATATACACCAAGTAACCTCGAGCCATTTGGAAAAAAAAAGTGACTGAGGAAGTGCAAAAATATAAAGAACAAAATCCAGAGACTTTTGAAAAGTATAAAAAAGAAATATGGACATGGGAAGAGAGATCTGACATAGTGCAATATTTTTGCAAAAGAGAAAGACAAAGTAATCAACACAAAAAGGCAGTCCCTAAGGTATTTAAAGAAAAATATAGGCAAAGATATCCAGATATGGAAAATTTTGCAATAAAAAATAAGATCGCAAAGAGGGAAGGTAGAACAGAAGATTAGTAAAGTAAAAGTTATGAAAATAGAAGTTGAAGTTATGGAATACTTGTGAAGTGAACAATTTAGTGTAGAAAGTCTAACATGGGTTATATCACAGCATGATGGAACAACGAGTCCCCAAAGTAAGGAGAAGCAGGAGAAGCAGGCGACATCTGAAGGAGAAATATGAACACTGGAAAGAAAAAGAGATTTAATATGGTGTGATATTTAAGCAAAGGTTAGGCAAAACTAATTAATACAAAAAAAGGAGCACCAAAGACATTTGAAGAAAAATACAGGCAAAGGTATCCGGACATGGACAATTTTATAGTACAAAAACATACAAAAGCAAAGAGGAAAAGTAGAAAATATTAGTAATGGAGAAGTTAAAGAAATAGAAACTGAGGTTATGGATTACCTGCAAAGTGATGAATTTAGTATACAAAACCTGACTCTGATAACATCACAGCAGGATAAAGTAATGGATCCCCAAATTAAGGAGAAACCAGTGGATCACGAAACATCTGATCAGTTGCCATATGAAGATACTTTGGAGCCTTCTATAGAAAATCAGTACAAACGTTTAGCTGGAGTTACACAGCAAGGGAAAAACAGGAAAGTGTGGCAACTCTGATGCAGTCAATATTGTGGAATGATAGGCCAGTGAGTTCCCATTTGAAAGAGCAACAGATGACTCAAGATGGAATTGAAGGGAATGTGGCACAGTGAGATAATCTGGAACTTTGTATAGTATGCCCACAGGAAATGGAGAACAAAGAATGTGCCCTCAGTTTAGAAGAAAATGATCGAAGAGAAAATTCGCTTGATTTAATAAAGATGGACAGACATATTAACATCAATGAAATAAACAGACCACAGAAAGTCAATAAAACCCAAAATGTTAGAAGTTTGATAAAACAAATGAACACAGTAATTGGGACTGTCCATAGAGATTCATGCGATATAACAGAAGTAAATAGGATACATTACTGTACAGCTAAATTAATAACAGATAAAGTCTTACCAAAAAAACACAGAATGGTAATTGTGAGGTGATGTTCAGGGAAGAGTTAAGACAGGCACTGGGTAGCAGTGAAGAGTTACCAAATATCTGGGTAACTACAGCAGAGCTAGTAAGAGAGATGGCTAGAAAGGTGCTTGTTGTGACATCTGGAAAGAGGAAGGAGGACAAGGAGACCTGGTGGTGGAATGAAGAAGTACAAGAGAGTATACAGAGAAAGAGGTTGGCGAAGAAGAAGTGGGATTGTCAGAGAGATGAAGAAAGTAGACAAGAGTATAAGGAGATGAGGTGCATGGCAAAGAGAGAGGTGGCGAAGGCTAAGGATAAGACGTATGACGAGTTGTATAAAAGGTTGAACACTAAGGAGGGAGAAAAGGACCTGTACCGATTGGCTAGACAGAGAGACTGAGCTAGTAAAGATGTGCAGCAGGTAAGGGTGATAAAGGATAATGAGAGAAACATACTCACAAGCAAGGAGAGTGTGTTGAGCAGATGGAAAGAGTACTTTGAGGGGCTGATGAATGAAGAAAATGAGAGGGAGAGAAGGTTTAATGATGTGTGGATAGTGAATCATGAAGTGCAGTGGATTAGCAAGGTGGAAGTAAGGATAGCTATGAAGAGAATGAAGAACGGAAAGACTGTTGGTCCAGATAGCATACCTGTGGAAGCATGGAGGTGTTTAGGTGAAATGGCAGTGAAGTTTTTAACTAGATTATTTAATGAAATCTTGGAAAGTGAGAGGTTGCCTGAGGAATGGAAAAAAAGAGTTTTGGTACCGATGTTTAAGAATAAGGGTGATGTGCAGAGCTCTAGTAATTACAGAGGGATTAAATTAATCAGTCACAGCATGAAGTTATGGGAAAGAGTAGTGGAAGCTAGGTTAAGAAGGGAGGTGATGATTAGTGATCAGCAGTATGGTTTCATGCCAGGAAAGAGCACTACAGATGCGATGTTTGCTTTAAGCTTTTGTTGATGGAGAAGTACAGAGAATGTCAGAAGGAGTTGCATTGTGTCTTTGTGGATTTAGAGAAAGCATATGACAGAGTGCCTAGAGAGGAGTTGTGGTATTGTATGAGGAATTCAGGAGTGTCAGAGAAGTATGTAAGAGTGGTACAGGATATGTATGAGGGTAGTGTGACAGTGGTGAGGTCTGCGGTGGGAGTAACGGATGCATTTAAGGTAAAGGTGGGATTACATCAAGGTTCAGCTCTGAGTCCTTTCTTATTTGTAATGGTGATGGACAGGTTGACAAACGAGATCAGACAGGAGTCCCCATCGACTATGATGTTTGCAGATGACATTGTGATCTGTAGTGAGAGTAGGGAACAGGTAGCAGAGACCCTGGAGAGGTGGGGATATGCTCGAGAGAGAAGAGGAATGAAGGTCAGCAGGACTAAGACAGAATATATGTGTGTGAATGAGAGGGAGGATAGAGGAATGGTGAGGATGCAGGGAATAGAGGTGGTGAACGTGGATGAGTTTAAATACTTGGGATCAACAGTTCAGAGTAATGGTGAGTGTGGAAGAGAGGTGAAGAAGAGAGCACAGGCAGGATAAAGTGGGTGGAGAAGAGTGTCAGGAGTGATTTGTGACAGACGAGTACCAGTAAGAGTGAAAGGGAAGGTCTACAAGAAGGTAGTGAGACCAGCTATGTTATATGGGTTGGAGACAGTGGCATTGACAAAAAGGCAGGAGTCAGAGCTTGAAATGGCAGAGTTGAAGATGTTAAGATTTGCACTGGGTGTGACGAGGATGGACAGGATTAGGAATAAGTATATTAGAGGGTCAGCCAGGTTGGAAGGTTCGGAGACAAAGCCAGAGAGGCAAGATTACGTTGGTTTGGACATGTGCTGAGGATGCAGAGTATATTGGGAAAAAGATGCTAAGGATGAAGCTGCCAGGTAACAGGAAAAGAGGAAGGCCTAAGATAAGGTTTATGGACGTGGTGAGAATGGACATGCAGGTGGTTGGTGTGACAGAGCAAGATGCAGAGGACAGGAAGAAATGGAAACAGGTGATCGGCTGTGGCGACCCCTGACTGGAGCAGCCGAAAGAAGAAGAAGAAGTAAGGGAAAGGAAGGGGAGAAATCAAATGCCATCATGGAAGTACCAAATAGAGAAAACTATAAAGCAATTAAGATAAGTGTCACTGTTAGAAGACTATAGAAGAGGGGACATAAAAATACTCAGAAAGATAGACATAATTAAAGCAATGCGCAGTATCAAAACAGAACAGGATCTGTCATCCACTGTCATAAATAATAAACTAAAAATATCAGCAAAGGCAGAAAAACGTAGAAGATATGCAAATAAATATAAAGGAAAAGTACAAAAGAAGCAGTTTATTGATGACCCAACAATGTTTTATAGAGAATTCGGAAACAAGGCAAAACTAATTGAAACACTACCAAAAAAAGAATAAAAAGATACATTTTGGAGAAATATCTATGAAGATCCTGTGGAGTGTATGCTAAATGGACAGAAGATGTAAAAGAAAGAATAAGAAGTTCAAATGTATAGGATATGAAATGGGATGAAGTAACAGCCAGAGAGACTGAAAGAAAGTTAAGAAAAGCCTCTAATTGGAAAACCTCAGGCCCAGATGCAATATCTAACTTCTGGCTAAAAGTACTTTAAATGAAAATTTAGTCATGAGTAAGAACTATTTATATGCACACCCCAAACAGACACTAGCCTGTTAACAACAAGAAAAACAATACTCCTACTTAAGAGCAAACCTGCAAGCTATCCTAAAAACTATAGACCTATAACTTGCCTTCCAGTGACATATAAACTATACACTGGAATTGATGCTGACAGAGTTTATAGTCATTTAGAAGAAAACTCAATCATGGCAATAGAATAAAAGGATAATAAAAAAAGTCATACGGAACAAATGATCCTTTGTTGTTAAATAGAGTCATAATAGAGAACTATAAAAAGAGGAAGAATCTAAGTATGGCTTGGGTAAACTACAAAAAAGCATTTGACAGTATCCCACATTCATGGATAAAAGAGTGCTTAAAATGTATAAGCTACATCCTACACTGATCTATTACATTACAGTGACCATGAAACAGTGGTGAACCCCTTTGGAGTTAAGCCATGATATAGGACAAATTATTATTCCAGGGATAAAAATTTAAAGGGGGGAACCCAGGGTATCTCTTTGTCACTGCTGCTCTTTTGTCTTGCCCTTAACCCATTAAGCTGTCTACTTAAAAGATTAGGTCATGACTACAATTTGGATCACAGAAAACAACAAAGTGTAAAGCCTTCTTATCTTCTTTTTGTAAAAGATTTAAAATTGTATAGTTCATCAGAGAAAGAACTGAAAGCACAACTGAAAGTGATCGAAAATTTTTCAGATGATATAAGAATGTCATTTGTTCTTGATAAATGTGCAAAGGCAACCTTTAAAGCAGGAAAGCTACTGCACCAAGAAAACATCAGTTTGCGACAGGAATGTGATATAAAAGAACTTGAGCAAGAGGAAGTATATAAATATTTGAGAATTGATGAAGGATCAACAATTAAACATTATAAAATGTGAAAAAACTTAGTAGGGAATGTTTTAGAAGACAAATTAATACTGAAAACAGTGTTGACATCTTGGAACAAAGTCCAAGCTATAAACCAATTTGGTCTTCCTGTCCTAATTTACAGTTTTGGAGTGACTGACTGGCCCCAAACGGTGCTGGATAGGTTGGAGAGGAAACCAAAAAGAATGCTTCATGCTCATCAAATGATTTATAAAAATCAGTGCATACCAAGACTATATATTCCCAGTTCTGAAGGAGATATGGGCCTCTTCGAAATTGATTACATGTACAGATCTACAATCGTGGGACTGCATACATATCTGCTGACCTCACAAGACCCAAACATAGTGAAAGTTTTGAAACAGAGCAAGTTTATGGTGCCTTTCCTTCTTAGTTTAACAGAAGCATATTGATATCAGGCGGATATGGAAATTAAGAAGTAGATAAAACTCAGGCAGCAACTAAATGTGCCAAAAAAAAAAAGAATATAAGGTGAAGGATCAGCTGAGAAGCAAGAAATGTAGAAAATGCATAAATATATTTGCAAGCATAGAAAACTCTTGGAACAACCTCATGCTGATTAGGACTGAATGCAGGAATGGTTAAGGAGAAGTGAACTTATATCAAAATATGAAAGGTTAACAGCGGTGGCCCAAGGTAGTTTACAAAGTTCATTGAACATGTGGAAGAAATAGACAAATGTAGATTTTGTAAAACAGAATTGTGAGCAGACACACATTTTGTTGCTGGTAGTGATTTACTAATGGCAGAAGTCCTGTATACTGAAAGGCATAATAATGTGGCAAGACTGTTATGCTGGGGATTACGCAAACATTATAATATTGACGTAGCTGAAAAATGCTGGAAACATGAGTCACAGAGCATAACAGAAAATGATGAAGTTTATATCACATGAGGTCACCCATTACACCAAGAGTTCAAAAAATAGAGCAGAGAAAACCAGATATAGTAGTCTATGCAAAGAAAACAAAAGTAGCATTGATCATTGAAATTGCTACACCCAGTGACTATAGTGTCTTATGTATGGAGAGACACAAAGTCATAAAATACCAGGATCTACAGGCAGAAACAAGGGCAGTATGGAAGAAGGATTCCCAGGAAGTTCCAATAGTAGTAGGAGCAATGGGTCTTATAAAAAAAAATTACAATTGTACTTAGATATGTTACCGATACATGTAACTCTGTACGAATTGCAGAAGGAGTCATTACTGGGCACAGTGGGGTGTTGCGAAGAGCACTTATGGCTAACATCAAAGATTGAAACAATACTAATTTCATGAACTTTAATCATACTTTGAGTTAGGAATGGGGCCCATTCCCATCATGGTTTTGGAAACCCAAAGACTTGAAGAAATTAAATAGTGAGAAGCCAGAAGATACAAATTCAGCTCCAACTTTACCCCTCTCTCTTTCTCAACCTTCACTCAGACGATACTATCAAATATAACTCTCCCTGCTATCATTAGAGAACAGATACTTAATGGTCTCTCTAAAGCCAAGAACACTGCATCAGTGGGCCCAGACAATATCCTAGGATGCCTTATAAATAGGGTGAAACATGTGCTATCAGGTCATCTGGAATTGTTATTTAACTGTAGCCTCCAAACAGGCTTCATGTCTCATGAACGGAGAACAGCACCAGTCATTCCTCTACAGAAAGGTGCACCATCTACAGAACCTGGAAACTACATAACTATAAGATTCACGAGTCACATATGCAAAGCCATGGAAAAAAATTATCATGTAAATGATTAGTAATAACATAGGAAACTTTCAGACACTGGACACAACCCAATTTGATTTAGCCAAGAACAGGTCATGCCTACTTTTCCTGGTGGACTTCTTAAAGAAGGTCACCAAAGCAATGCATGAGGGTAAAATGGTTCACACTGCCTACCTTGACTTAGCCAAGGCATTTGACACAATATACCACCTAGGCAATGTTGACAAAATCAAAAAGTTAGGTACAAACCTTATGTCACCCAGTGGATAGCTAGCTGGCTCACAGACAGGACCCAGGAAGATAAAATTGGGGAGTCCACCTCTACAGAGAAGCCAGTCACAAATCGAGTCATTATGGGATTGGCCCTGCGACCTCTCCTTTTTCACATTTACTTCTCTGAAGTCAAGGCCAATGTCAATGACCTCTGGCTGACTAAATTTGTAGATGACTGCAAATGAGGAGCTGAGAATCCCTCACTGACACAAAATTTCTATAGGAAGGGCTGATACAGACAAATAACTGGTGTCAATGCCATGGACTAAAATTAAATGCCAAGAAATGCAAAATAGTGTCCTTCAGGAAGTCATCCACCCCTGTAAACTATCATTTTGTCAACACACCCCTAAGAGTACACCCAGTAATCAGGGACTTTTGGGCAAACATAGACAGTAATCTAGCCTTTGACCATCACATGTCTACAGTAGTGAAGAAATCATTCTATGCTGTGCAACTTATAAACAAAGACATGCCATCTAGGTCCAAGGAAGTCATTGTTCCTTTGTATTTGGCATTCATCAGACTTATCATTGAGTACAATGCCCCCTTTTGTATGTACCTAACCAGGCGTATTCAACAATTAGAATGTCCACAGAGGTTTCTCACTAAAAGAATGCAGGGCTTAAATAACATGTTCTAGGCAGACCGCCTCAAGTAGATATCCCTGTAGTTTGTCTCCTACAGGCTGTTGATGGGAGATCTATGCCTGGCATACATGATATTGACAGATCCCACCCTGATGGACCTCCTGCATATGCACAAAAACAGCACCGGAATTACCTGTTCAAAAGACTTAAACCTTGCCTGTCATATAATTAGTACCTGCTGAAGAGACAGGTATGTAGTCCCATGACTACCCCTTCGGTGGAACAGGCTCCCCATGCATGTGAAGCACAGATCCTCCCTAGTCCAATCCAAGTGTAATGTGGACAGTTAGTTGGGGAACAGAAAATTCTTCCCTGGTTTGGTATGGACACAGGCAGCATGTAAATGTTTCATCTCCCAGGATGCTGATTGCAAATGTTTCAGCTCCCAAGCCCCTGCTTACACTTCTCAGGGGTACCAGAACTTCAGAACTTGTCAGAGATTTGGGATGCATGACAAGGTGTAAAAAGGCCATTGTAGGCATTAGACTAGTAAACACCTGTGAGCATATGAACCTATGAGAAGGTCACCAAGGCCATTAATGAGGATAAGTCAGCACATTCCCCCCACCTTGACCTGGCCAAGACATTTGGCACAATACCCCACTTGGGTATTATTGATAAACTGACAAAATTGGGCATAAACCTCTATGTCAACAGATGCATGGCCAAATGGCTTATGGACAGGACAAAATGATATTAGAGTGGGGGAATCCACATTAAGAAAAAGGCCAATCAGCAGTGGAATGCCACATGGCTCAGTGCTGGGCCCTCTCCAGTTTGGGATATACTTCTCAGATGTCATGGCAAATGTAGATGGCCTTTGGCTGATCAGATTTGCTGATGATTGCAAGATGGGGGAAATCACTGACTCCCCAAATGATAACACCCTACAGAAAGGACTGACACAGACTAATGACTGGTGTTGGAGCCATGGCCTCACACTGAATGCAAAGAAGTGCATAATAATACCTTTTGGGAAGTCAAATACCCATGCAAATTACAACATTGATAGCACTCCACCCCAAAATTGGACCCATTATAGTAATCTGAACTTTGACCCCATGAGTCCATGGTGGTGAGGAAATTCTTCTATGTGGCTCAGCCTATAAGTAAGGGCAGGCCATCCACATCTAAGGATGTCATAGTACCACTGTATTTGATATTTGACGTATACCTTGCCAGGCATCTGTAACAGCTGGAGTGTGTTCAGAGGATTCTTTCCAAAAAAATACATGGTATAACTAACATGTCATATGAGGACTGATTAAAAGCCCTATCACTATATTCGGTTTCCTACCGATTACTGAGGGGTGATCTATGCCTGACCTACAAGGCAGTCTCTGACCCAACCAGATTTCCAGTATAGATAAGGATTTCATATGAGAATGTTATAATACTGAAGTAGCTGAAAAACACTGGAAACATGTACAGCAAAGCTTTATAGAAAAGGATGAACTTTATACCACATGGGAGCACCCATTAACGACAGCTGAAAAATTGAGGGAGCACCATTAACAACCGTTGAAAAAATAATGCAAGAAAACAGATATAGTAGCCATGAAATAAGACAAAAGTAGCACTGATAACTGAAATCGCTAGACCCGGTGATTATGGTATCTTAGTATAGAGAGGCACAAAGTCATAAAATACTAGGATTTGCAGGTGGAAAAGAGGGCAGTGTGGAAGAAAGATACCCAGACAGTATTCCCACCAAATATAGGAGAACACATAGATTTGACAATGACTACTCTGCTAAAGTCATGGGGAAAAGGAAGGCATGTCTATTTCAGTTTAAGGTATTAAAAATGAATGGTATAAAAACACGTGTTTCAAGCTCGAATTAAATTATACTTAACTTATTGAAAAAATGTTTAATATAGTGGAAGAAGCAATCATATATATACAAGCAAATGTTCTTTGAATCTTCTGAAGGCATGGGCCAGAATACTGGAAGTTTGAAAGCACAAATTATGAGAAATGGCTGGAAACTGTTATGAGAACAAAGAAGCTGAAAGATAATGAGCATTGTTTGCATTGTATTAATAAGTTTATAAGAGGTTTATGACAAAAAATCAAAACAAGAACAGACTGCACAAAGTAATCACAGCAGAAATACAACTCCAAAAGGATTCAGTCATTTTCTGGTATTCATAATCACTTCAGCAAATGTGGTAGGGGTATTCCAGATGTTTACAAGTGAAAGTAGCGATGGCAACGTTCATAAAGGCTATTTACACTAATGCAAAAGGCCTCAAAAATAATGATGCAAATGAGAAATGCTGTAAAGTGTAGCATGTTAATGAGACAGTTTTTCAATTCAAAGTCTGACATCTGCACCATCTGAACATCCTTTGTTAAATGCAGTTTCGGATTTGATCTTTGATTGCAATCCCATACACTTCCCCCTAGCCATCCTATCAGTAGGTTGTCCAAGTATACTCAAGCACTTTCCCGACAAAAAAATGAATTGTTTCCCACAGAAACCCCTTAATAGTTTGTACTGAGTATGTACAAGCACTAAAATGACACAATAATTTATTTTGACCGATTACTTCAGCAGTCTAACTATGTATGCACAAGCACTTCCCTGATACACAAATGAATTACTTCTCAAAATCACAACTTCAGTGACATTCCTCAGTTATGTACAAGCACCAAAATAAAACATTCACCAAAGTGGTCCCTTCAGTACAATGTCCATGTGTGCACAAACAAAAAATTAAACATTTCCCCAATCAAACTCTTCAGTAACATGCCCTAGTATACACAAGCACCAGAATGAAAATTCATCGAAATGACCCCTTATACAAAAGCACCAAAATGAAAAAGTCACTGAAGTGGCTTTTTCAGTAACATGTCCTAGTGTGCAGGAGTACCAAAATGAAACATTCACCCAAGTGCCCCTTCAGTAGCACAGTTTAGTATGTACAAGCACCAAAATGAAGCATTTCCCTAAGTGACCTCTTCAGTAACATGCCTTAGTATGCACAAGCACCAAAATGAAGCATTTCCCTAAGTGACCTCTTTAGTAACATGCCTTAGTATGCACAAGCACCAAAATGAAACATTTTCCCAAATGACCCCTTTCTCATTGCTTACCATTATACAAACACAGTTGGCATGGTTAATCATGTTTGCTCACTGGTCATACAAAATGGTATCACAAATTGTCAGGAAACTGTTGCAAATGTTGGAGGACCTATGCAGACATGGCAGGAGATGGAAAGGATGGTGCCAAATTCAGGGCTCAGAGGTGGGGTGTGGAGGAGCCATAAATCTTTGTTGCACTCTTCACAAAGTGCTACAGCTGTAGGCTGCTGCAGGGGGGGGGGCTATACTGGCTCTCAGTATAAGGCTGAGGCTTAGAACAGCCTAGCTAAGGCTCTCTGTAGTGCAATTGGCATACCAGCCACTGGTAAGCTGTGTAGGCACCACTACAGTGACTTTAAAAGGTGCAAGCACACAACTTAACCAGTGACTGGATGGGTTTTGAACTGCTAATACCACAGAAATGTGTAAGTATAAAGACCAAACAACTTAAAATGATATAGGACGCTGTTGATAGCCAATACTGATATACATAATGCTTTCATGTGTGTCTCTCATTATTTATTTTACAGCTACAGAGGAAATTATAGGGAGTAGGGAGGCACATGCTGAGAGATTGGAGTGACTTAAAGTGGCAAGTGGTATGTCTGCAGCACAACTTACTATGATTATATTTAATATATTACGTTTCCATAGATCAGTATCATCTTCAGCTTATATATGTTAACTGTAACAGTAAGCATGCGTGCTTTCTTCTGAAGCTCTTTGTAATTGTATTAGGCAAGTGTAATAGTGTATTCAAATTATGTGGGATCTGTTCCCACAAGTAACCTATGGATTTACATTCAACAATTATCATTTTTAATTTTGAAATGCAGCAATATTGGCTTTAATGCTATGTTGTTAAGTTGATCTGTAGTATCTTTAAAAGTATATATGTATAGTCCAAGGATTTCTTTTAACAATTTACAGTCACGTTTGGGATTGTGAAAGCTCTGTAGCTAATATAATAAGAAAAAGATATTTATTGTAGTAACGCATGAATATGACATTTCATTTTTCTAATTATCTGTTTTCTTTTTGTCTCAACCCACCATTTATCTCTTTTTTTGTTATTCTTTTCTTTTCTTTTTTTGTGGGTTACCTGTAATCATACTATTCTGATTTCATACCTTTCTGCCAACAAGTTTGTGTCACTTACAATGTATGTGCAATGTCCGTGATATCTATCTAGATAGATATACCGATATACATCTATAGATACAAACAGAGATAAGTATCTAGCTATGTACATATATATATATATATATATATATATATATATATATATATATAGACACACACACACACACACACACACACACACACACACACGCGTGTGTGTGTGTGTATAGGTAATTTCATACAGAGGCCTATTTGTGATGTGAAAAAATTCATGATTTTCTGCATAAAAGGGGATGAGGGGACTACATAGATTTGTACCCAGTGTATGTATAAGATATAGTTCACTAATTCTTTATGTTTTTTTTTTTTAAACTTTAGCTTGGCAAAGAGATTTATTGTGGAATATGCAACTGACAGTTTTGACAACTGAAAAAAAAAAAACAGAAGAGAGAAGAGCATACTGGGGAAAGGAGAAAGGAAGAGTATATTTATAAATCATTGTAAACATAGCTTGTTCCTTCCAGAAGTATGCACTTTACATATTATAGCATATGTGTTAATAATGTTTGTATAGTCATTTTATGTAAATTTCTAGTTGCACACTTTGTAACCATGCCATTGATTGCTGAGGCTTCCTACTGAATTCTGATCCATCCACTGCTAGATAAGTACTACACAGTACTTAATTGTATGTTATCCAAAAAATATATGGCATGTTGTTATATTTGGTATTTTTATAGAGTTTTTTTGCACTTCAGACTACATTTTAGTGCTGTTGCTTTAACCACTGCATTTGATTGGCATACTAAATCTAGATCCATCCAGATATAAATAGTTGCTTCATATTGTTGTTTTCCTCTCTATCCTATAATGTATTTCTACTGCTTTTATATCTGTATTAGTTGCTGGATTCTTGCACTCTGATCTATTTATAAATGCTTTGATTTTTTTTTGTCTGTGTGTTTTTGCACTTCTGTTTGTTAGTTTTTTGTGTTTGTTTTAACTTGGTTCTTTACAGCACTCTACTGCACTCTGGTTGACCTCTTACAGTGTTTTTACATTAAGAAGTTTTTGGTATGCACTATAGTAGCAGGAAGGGGTAGCCAGGTCTCTTTTGTTTATAGGTTCATAGGTTCATTTATAAGCCTAGCCCATAGTTATGCGGCTTTCGCCACCCCTTTAGTTTGAATAAAAACTATGCCTATCATTTTTCTGTGCCTCTGTCAAGCAGTGATACTGAAGTAATCCCTGGGGTATATCTGCGATCTCCCATCCATTGGTCAAGATTCCTCTTGAACAAGGCCAGCGAGGTGCTCTGCCTCACATGTACAGGGATTTTGTTCCACAGCATAGGGCATAGGGAGTCTCTGGGTGATGAATCTGTCCCTCCAGCATGTTCTATTTATAACTGTGTCAAGGTTTAAGTCTCCCGCCCTTGTGGTTCTGAGGGATCTAGATTTTTTGAGGTGAAGCATATTCATCAAATCTGGGTTTGACATGGCCTTATATGTCAGGCACAGGTCACCTCTGAGCAAGCGGTATGAGACTGAATAGAGCTGGAGTTCTTTCAGTCGGGCAGCATAAGACATATTTTGAGACCCTTTATCCTTTTGGTGAGGAACTTTTGGGGCCTTTCAAGCTGCAGCAGGTGTCTGGTCAGATACATTCCAAACGGGCATTGTACTCAATCATAGGTCTAATGAGTGATGAGTACAGGGGACGATGACCTCCCTTGATCTAGATGTGAATCCCTTCATGATCAGGTGGGTGATATAGAAGGTTTTCCTAACTACTTTAGCAACATGAGTGTCAAGCGAAGGCTACTGTCAACTTGGGTCCCCAGATCCCTGATGACTTTTCTGTGCTCAGTGGATTGCCACCTATATGGTAGCTAGGGGTAACCTTGTTTTTCCCGAAGGGTATGACTATGCATTTTTGGCGTTTAACTTCAGGCCATGGCTCTGGCACCAGTTATCCGTTTCTGTGAGGCCCTTCTGGAGGATATCTGTGTCAGATGTGTTTTCGACTATAGCCCAGTTTGCAGTCATCTGCAAACTTTGTCAGCCATAACCCTCCTGTGTTTGCTTGTACTTCAGAAAAGTAGATGCCGAACAAGAGTGGACCCAGGACTGAGCCCTGTGGGACACCACTTGTGACAGGCTTTGAGTCTGACATGGCTCCAGCAACTCTGACCCTGTGGGTTCTGTCACTTAGCCAGTTTGCAACCCATCTTGTGATGTATGGGTTTACATTCAAGCTGATGAGTTTTTCGATGATACCTGAGTGGGGTATTGTGTCAAGGCCTTTGCCAGGTCGAGGTAGGCTGTATGGACTGCCTTTCCCTCATCAATGGCCTTGGTGACTGTCTCGAAAAAGTCAACCAAGTTTAAGAGGCAGGATCTGCCTTTGACAAAGCCAAACTGGGTTGGATCCAAAGTCTGCAAGTTCCCTATGTCTTTATTTATGAGTTCCATTATGATCCTCTCCATGGCTTTGCAGATAAGGCTTGTCAAGCTAATGGGGCGGTAATTTCCAGGGTCTGTGGAGGCACCGCCCTTATGAAGTGGGACCACAGTCGCCGTCGCCACTCCTTGGAGTACGTATCCTGAGGTGAGGCTAAGATTAAACAGCTGTCCTAACTGTGGGTTTAATTCCTCGTTGAGTTCATGAAGCACACAGCCGGGGACACCATCCGGTCCCATGGATGCTGTGTTTTTGCCTTAGTGAGGGCAGTTCTCACCTGGGCGTTGGAGATGTTTGGGGGCTACAATCCTCTGGAATAGATATCTCTCCTTTTGGGGGGAGGGGAGTTTGCACTGAACCTGTCAGCCAGTATGTTAGCAATGTGTGTAGGTTCAGTAATTTTCACATCATTTTGAACTAATTCTGAGCATATCTGGGAGTTTCCTCCTAGGTTTCTAACATAGCTAAAGAAGGCCTTATGATTGTCTTTAGAGTCCTTGGCGATTTTTCTCTCAAAATTTGCCTTGGATGATTTTATGAGAGCTCTTAGTTTTTACTTATAATGATCAAAGGTGTCTTACCTTTCAAGGATTTTGCTCTATCTTGTAGTAGCTTCCTCCTTTGTTGTAGAGCTTGTTTATCGCTGGGGTCCACCAGACTGGACGCTTGCCTTTGGTACAGAGAGTCTTAGTTTTGTTTGGGATTGCCTGATCCATGCAGTCCTGTAGGTGCTGGTAGAAGGCATTTGTAAGTGATTCAGCGGTTTGAGTAATGTTTACCACTGGCTCAGGGGCCTTAAAGGAGACCACACTAGTTTTTAGAAGTGTGAAATCGGCTTTTGAGAAGTGGTCTTTTTTGTTTCAGGTGGGGGTGGGATGAGGACCTCCAGCGAGATTAGTTTATGATCTGATCTCACCAGTGAGGGGTATACTTCGGGTGTTGAACATTTTGATCCCATGTTCGTGATGATGAGATCAAGTATGTTTTCTTCTCTTGTGGGAATGGTGACTAGTTGTTCCATGGCATTTGAGTTTATGAACTCCAGGAATCTTTGGGTTAGAGTGTTCGGGCTTGAGTAGTGTTCCCAGTCTATATTAGGGTAGTTGAAGTCACCTAGTATGATGGTGTTTGGAGATACATTTATCCCCTCCAATGTTTTCAGGAAGGCCATGTGAGGTTCCTGAGTTTGAGAGGGTGGCCTGTAACATGCTACAAATTGCAGAGCAGTCTTGCCTATGGTTAATTGCACCTGGATGGTCTCCGATGCATCGCGTTGCCACCAACCTTGAGGTGTGGGTGTCCTTTATGAATATGGACACCCCTCCTTTCTTGGTGTTGTCCGGATTTTGGGGCGGAGCATGATATGAGGTGAAACCTGTTAGTGCTGGGGTGCTCTCAGGAGCCTTGAACCAGGTTTCTGTCACAGCACAGACATCGATGTTCTCCATATTGAGAAGGGCCTCGAGTGCGTGCATCTTGAGAGTGAGACTTCTGGCATTGAGCAGCATTACCCTTAGTTTTTTCCTTTTGGTGTTCTAGGGTGGTAGGTTTAGAATTTGAGCCTTGCCTAAAAAGGCACTATGGGGTGGCAAGAGCCTTTGCCAATATCCAGAAGCCCAGGGTGACAGGTGCACGCCGTCCCTTGAAGCAGCGTGGCTTGTCCAGCATGTCATCCCAGGCAGACAGACATTGGATCCCCTTTGAATGACACCAGAATTTAAGCCAATTATTAAAGCTGATCATCTTATCACTGTATTGTGGTATCATTCTAGGTGAAGGTAGGATACTGCTCAAGGTCAGGGTCATACCTGCCTGGGCTACATAATCAGAGAGCTCCTCGATGTCCCTTTTCATGTAGTCCAAGGAGGTACGTCTCAGGTCGTTGACACCAGCGTGGACAATGACTGAGTCGTACTTGTACCTGCTGTTGAGAGACCTGAGTGCTTGTGTTATGTGGTGGATTCTAGCGCCCGACAGGCAGCTTACTGTGACCTTCTCCTTACTCAGTCTGTTGAGCGGGACGTCAGTGTGTCTGACTATGGAATCACCAATGACAAGTGTGTCTGGCATTTTGTTTGGCCTTAATGGCTGTGACTGTTTGACACTCTGACTGTGTGGTCTATGTGTTGCCTGTGTTGGGTCGTGAGGTGGTAGTTGTTTGGGTGTCTGCTTTGGTGGCCTCTGCTGTTTTGGTAAATTTTTGATCAGAGCCTCCGAGTATGTCTTTGTGTGAGTATGTTTATGATTTGAAGTTGTGATGGTACCATGTGTGACTGGGTATGTATTGTGTGTGGTTACCTTCTCCTCCTGTCTGGTCTTGCCAGTCCTATGTTGAGAGAGCTCAGCCTCCAGTTTGGCCGTATAGTTGCATCTCTCGCATATATTTGTGTTTTGTGGGAGAAGGAGAGGATTGTCTGTGTACATGAGGCAATTGTAACATTGCCTCAATATTCCCAGGTTCACCAGTTGAGCTGGAGAGGACACTAGCAACTGATCCCTCGACATACTAGAAGTAGTAGATAAAGACACTATCAAAGGACTCCGGGGGAAGTGGGTTTTAGGCTGCTGGGGTACTATCTATAATAAGAGTACTTTATCAAGGTGCAAGTACTGTAGGAGTAAGTGCTAGGCTTTACAGATAGAGAATAGTCTACTTGGGAATCAAGTAGAGATGAACTTTACAGTTATAGGATATGCTGGTTAGATCAGCAGTACAGCTTGAGGAAGGTAGTTCTAAGGGAAAATTTGAAGAGTGGAATTTAGATGGCCCGAATAGTTTAACCTTGTTTAACCGCCGCTGCTCTTGTGTGCAACAGTGGCAACTCCACGCTAACGCGTTTAGCGTGTTTTATAACAGGGGGCTGAAGGGAGCTAGGAATTGGCCCAAAACGACCAATGGACTACTAGTTTCTGGCTGAAACTTCACCAAATCGGACAAAAAGGCTGCTCAGTGCTTCCCACTCCCACTGGTAAGCAAAGAAACTTCCCTCCTTCCTAATAAGGCAATGGATCAGTAACAGGAACTAAAAACAAAGCCCAGGGATCAGCAACTCTGAAACTGGACTACTCTAGTTCAGTAAGGCTGGAAAACAAGAGATTTTTTTGTTTTATTACAGAGATAAGGAAAAAAACAGACAGTAAATGCTATAAATGCTGTAAATCGGCTAGCACACTTTAGTGTGTAGCCTACAGAAACAATTTACAACAATTAGTAACTTAAAGTGCAATAAACAGTGTAAAATGCAGAAATCACTTAAAGTAGCAGTAAAACAGGCGAAATGCAGTCGCTAGCTTAATAACAGTGGGAAAGCCACAAAAAATACTTATATCTGGTAGAAAGTCACTCTTTTAGCTCTCTGCTGCTTGGATCACTCTGCAGGCCACCACGAGGATCTGTGCTGAGTTGGTACAAGCTGGAAAATGCGTGTTTAGCGTGTTTTATAGCAGGGGCTGAAAGGAGCTAGGAATTGGCCCAAAACGACCAATGGACTACTAGTTTCTGGCTGAAACTTCACCAATTCGGACAAAAAGGCTGCTCAGTGCTTCCCACTCCCACTGGTAAGCAAAGAAACTTCCCTCCTTCCTAATACGGCAATGGATCAGTAACAGGAACTAAAAACAAAGCCCAGGGATCAGCAACTCTGAAACTGGACTACTCTAGTTCAGCAAGGTGGGAAAACAAGAGATTTGCACACTTGAGTGTGTTAGCCTACAGGTAAAATTAAGCAACAAATAACTTTTTAAGAGTGCAAAACAGTTAATCAACACAAAAACAGTTTAAATAGAATGCAGAGCTGTATAAACAGGCTAAGATGCAGTCGCTAAGCAGTAAATATTCAAAAAGCCAGAAAAAAATACTTAAATCGGTTATAGCAAATACAGTTATAACAAATGCTCTGAAATATACTGTATATTTCCAATATGTTTGAGAAGGACAGTCAGAACACAAGAAGGTTCAGGCGAAAAAGAAAAAAAAGTTTTGTTTTACTTTTTGAAAAGGGAAAAAGGAGGAACAGAAGGCCTTATCTTATCAAATGTTCTCTCTGTATTAAGAAGAATGAGCTAATGACACTAGACTGGGAGGTGTGTCACAGTAGGGGCGGGCAACTGCAAAGCCACCAAGTATAACAGCAAGACACCAACAGGGAGGGAGGGTGAGACAAAATAAAAGCACTACAGAGTCAAATGAAAGTTTTTAAACAGATAAGGATTTGTGAAGATTCTGAATAGACAAAGTGCTTTATATATATTAAATTATAAAAACAGTAATCTGTAAAAATAATCAAAAGATACTTATATTTTGTAGCTCAGTTATGTCAAACAACTTCTCCAGCCTGCACTGTGTGCAAATACAGAGACCTACCAAAGTTAGGGCAAGACCAGAACAACAACTTTTTTTTTTACAAGAACACAAAAGAACCAGCCCCCACTAGCCAAGAGATAATTACACAGAGTAAATGTTTCAGTTTATACAATAGCCTAAGACAGCAAAGCACTGCAGAGTCAAATGAAAGTTTTTAAACAGGTAAGGATTTGTGAAGATTCTGAATAGACAAAGTGCTTTATATATATTAAATTATAAAAACAGTAATCTGTAAAAATAATCAAAAGATACTTATATTTTGTAGCTCAGTTGCGGTCAAACAACTTCTCCAGCCTGCACTGTGTGCAATTATGTGTTTTTGATTGGACAGAAGGCTAGTTTGCCTGTTTTGAGACTTTCTGTGCCTATGTAAAGCTATCATACTTGTGTGGCCCTGCTCATTATGCAGTGGTGGAAAGCAGTGCCCTTCTGACATGCAGGCACCTAGAACTGAAATTTTCCATATAAAAACTACCCCTGAAATATCTTGGTACTTAGTTTCCTAAAGAGTAACTAGTTTTGCATTGAAAAGCAGCTCCCCCCAAACAACACATACATATTTAGCCTTGGATAATCTTACAGCAACCAAACAAGCCACACTGTAAACCCCTTTTACCATCTCATTGTAACTCACATAATAAGGATCTGTAACAGCGGATATGCACTTTCCTACTATCTTTGTATCCAGCTCCATGGATCTGGGCATCTTGAGTCAAAGTAGTAATTGTCTCATATTTACTGAAAAACCACCTAATTCTTAAATAAACTGATACAGAATTTAAGAGATGTAGTTGCACAATGTCACTGGAAATAAGGCGCGAACATACAAGCACTTATAACTTCAAACAGATTGTCAGAAACACACACATGCACACATACTACACCCACTGCTCATAGTATGGACCAAACACATAGACCCACAAATACTGAGGCTCTTAAATGTAATCCTCCTATACCAAAAAGACCTCCTAGATGTTGCACGCAGAGTGAGTATATTCAAAAACCTGAAAAGGACTCCGGAAAGACAACAACCACCACAACATATACAGCCACATCTGATGGTGACTGAACTTCTGAGCACAAAAGGCATAACACCACAGAGCCAAATATTTTGGCCATAGGTGACTCAATTGTGAGACATATAGGCGTTCTCTTTATTAGGTGGAGTAAGGAGAGAGACATGTTCAGTCATTTATCATGGCCAGGATATGCCAGGTCATGCACACTCTCAGGTCACTGAACCACAAATACCACTGTGATTCAGTCATAGTGCATGTGGGCATAGAGGTCTTCAGGTGTACCATCCTGGACTATATGGAGAGAGACATTATGGAGCTCTCGGACTATGTGTTCCAGGCTAGTATGAGCCAAGCTTTCAGCTTATAATGCCTTATCTGCCTTTAGAACAGTTCCTGCAGAGGAAGGAATAAAAAGTGGAGGTATCTCAATATACATCAAAAACATATACACCTCAAGACTCATGAAACACTATGATATGCCTCATCTCGTTCCCGTATAAATTGCCACAGGCAAAATTGATCCTTGCAAACTAGGGGTACCACTCCATATCTCAAAAAAAAACAAAATGTATTGGAGACACTCTCCATTCAACCCAACACCATATTCATGGGTGACGTAACTAGTCTAACTATAAACTAAGTATCATATGCAACCACAAATGTGCTGACACAGAAATTCATGGATTTTGATAACACAATCACCCTGGACAAGATAGTTTGTATGCCTTCTAGGTTCATAGATTCATAGGTGTGTACTAGGCTAAAAGCCCTGGAGGCTTTATAAGCCTAGCCCATAGGATTACCCTGGCATTGTGGCACCTGACCTTAGCTTCCAGTGCCTCTGTTGAGTAGAGCCACTGGGAGAGATCCCCATGGTGAATTTTCTGTTTCCCATCCACTCATCAAGATTTCTCTTGAAGAGGGCCAGTGAGGTTCGCTGTTTGACATGTATGGGAAGTCTATTCCATAGCATGGGCAGTCTCGGGTTATGAATCTGTCCCTCCAGCACCTTCTGTTGATTGTGGTAATGAGGTTGAGGTCTCTGGAGCGTATGGTATGAAGGGATTGGGATTTCATTAAATGTAGCATTTCTAACAGAGCTGGGTCAGACATGGCTTTATAAGTCAAGCAGAGATTGCCTCTAAGTAGGCGATATGAGACAGAGAATAGTTGGGGTTTTTTGAGTCTGTGCATAAAGGACAAGTGTTTAAGGCCTAGCATACTCTTTGTGAGGTACTTTTTGCAGCCTCTCCAGTTGTTGCAGGTGTCTAGTGAGGAAAATGCCAAATGGGGCATTGTACTCAATGACTGGCCTAATGAGGGAAGAGTAGAGGGAGACAATGACCTCTTTCTTCCTGGATACTAAACCCTTAGTAAAAAGATGTGCTACATAGAAGGACTTTCTGACCACAGTGGCAGTGTGGTGGTCAAAAGAAAGGTTGCTGCCAACCTATATTCCCGGATCACTTATAACGCCATCTGTGTTCATGGGACTACCATCGATATGGTAGTTTATGGGAACTGGGTTTTTCCCAAAGGGGATGATGACCCATTTTTTGGCATTGAGCTTAAGGCCATGGTTTTGACACCAGTCGGTCTCAGTGAGGCATTTCTGTAGGATGTCAGTATCACTTGGGGAGTTAATAATGGCTCCCAACTTGCAATTGTCTGCGAACTTTGCCATGCAGAGTCCCTTTGTTTTGGACTGGACATCTGAGAAGTAGACACCAAATAGGAGAGGACCCAGGAATGATCCCTGTGGGACTCCACTCATGACTGGTTGGCAGTCTGACTTGGAGTCAGCTAGTTTCACACTGTGGGTTCTGTCTGTGAGCCAGTTTGCAACCCACCTAGTGATATAGGGGTTGATGCCTAGCTTAGTGAGTTTTTCTTTGATTCCTGAGTGGGGAATGGTATCAAAGGCCTTGGTCAGATCAATGTAGGCTGTATGAACCATCTTGCCTTTATTCACAGCTCAGGTGACTGACTCAAAGAAGTTGACCAAGTTGAACAGGCATGATCTACCCTTCACAAAACCAAACTGTGTGGAATCCAGAGTTTGCAGATTCCCTATATCCTTGTTTATTAGGTCCATGATGATGTGTTCCATAGCATTGCATATCAGACTTGTCAGGCTAATGGGGCGATAGTTCCAAGGGTCTATAGTTGCTCTTCCTTTGTGGAGAGGGATAACTATAGCAGTGCATCATTCGGTAGGGATGAAGCCTGAGGTGAGGCTGTGATTGAACAGGGCACACAGGTGAGGTGCCAGTTCGCTCTGTAGTTCATGTAGAACACAGCCACGGATATTGGCAGGTCCCATATAAGCTGTATTCCTGGCCTTGGACAGTGCTGTTTTAACCTGTAAAACAGTAATACTGGGTGCCTGGCAATCTACTGGTATTGTGATTGGTCTTTTGGGGTGGGAGAGAGGGGTAAAGTTAGCACTGCATCTGTCAGCCAGTATATTGGCAATATCTGTTGGCTTGCTATACAAGGTAAAATTGTGCAGTAGCTCAGAGCAAATCTGGGTATTGCCGTGGAGGTTCTTTACATAACTATAGAAGGCCTTGTGGTTGTCTTTACTATCTGCTGCAATTCTGTTTTCATAGCTAGCTTTAGAGGATTTGATGAGGGATCTCAATTTTTTGCTGAGGCTGATAAGGGAGTTTTACCAGTCTTGGGACTTATTCCACATCAGTTTCCTCCTTCTGTTGTAGAGTTTGTTTATGTCAAGGGACCACCAGATTGGCTTCCTTTTTTGGAGGAGAACGTCTTGGTTCTTTTTGGTATGGCGAGATCCATGCATTTGTGTACGTGTTTGTACAGTGCATTGGTGTATGATTTGGCAGTCATGCAACTAGTTTCCATTTGCATGGGTGCAGTGAAGTTAGCCACCTCTGTTTTTAGGTGCCCAAAGTTAGCTTTGGAGAAGTTTTTCATGGTGGTTACCTCTGTGGGGGGTGCAGTGGGGGTGGGAGGGATGTGGATTTCCAGAGTGATTAGTTTGTGGTTGGATCTAACCAGGGAGGAGTTAATTATTGGTGTAGTGCAATGGTTGCCCATGTTAGTAATGACCAGGTCAAGGATGTTGCTACCTCTAGTGGGGTAAGAATGAGCTGGTCCAGGGCACTGGACTTAATGAATTCCAGGAAACATTGGGCAAGTGTATTGGTACATGAGTAGTTTTCACAGTTAATGGAGGGGTAATTGAAGTCGCCCAGTATGAGTGTGTTTGGCTGGACCCTAATATTCTCCAGGGTGTTTAGGAATCTCGAGTGAGTGTCTTGGGACATGGTTGGGGACCTATAACAGGCTATGACCTGAATCGCTGTCTTACCCAATGTTAGCTGCACCAGAAGTATCTCTGATGCAATATGTTTAGCTACCAGTCTGGAGATGTGCGCATCCTTTATGAATATGGAAACACCACCACCTTTGGAGCTTCAGTCCAAGTTCTGGGACCGAAAGATGTGGAATAAGTTATAGCCTGGTAGTGCAAATGTGCTTTCTGCTGCCTTGAACCAGGTCTCTGTTACAGCACAAATGTCGATGTACTCCATTTTAAGGAGTGCTTCGAGTGAGTGCATTTTGAGATTTATACTTCTAGCGTTGAGCAGCATGACCCTCAGATTGCATTTGTCTGTACCTGTTACAGTGGCAATTTGTTCTTTGGAACACCGCCTAAAAAAGATTTGAAAGGGACAAAAACATCCTTGACCTTGTCCTTACAAACATGGGAGAACACTGAACTGCCCCCAGTGTAATGTCCTCACTGGTCTGGTCAGACCATAAAGCTATCTGCTTTGAAATAAAAATAAATTTCAGGACCCCAGCAAACCCTGGCGCTTTTAGGAATTATTCTAAGGCAAACATTCTATTATTAAAGTGACACTTTAGCGCAATTCCAAGCCCCCAAACCCTGAGAGCACAACTGCCTATGTGTAATTGTTCACAGAACCCAATACAATCATGCTAATAGCTACATTGAGACAACTGTACCTACCTGGACAAAGCACATGATAAACTCAAAATAACGAGTCACTTTAGTGGAATCTCAGTATCAATAAGCTGTTTAACAAAAGAAAGAAGAAGATCATGGAAAAATTTGGAAGTATAATGCCCAGCAAGGTAAAAACTTCCCCATCATTCTAAACAAAATTGCTACTAAGGGGACAATCATGTATATCAAAGTTACGTTTGAGGTAACAAATCACCTCCCAGGCTAAGAACAATTACAAGGCTTTCTTCAGCTATGTCCATAACCTCAAAGGCAATACACAGCTCTGTGCCAAACTAATTTAAATGGAGCCACCTATATTGAGATGGAAAATAGAGCAAATCTATGGGCTGACAAATTCAGCTCCAGTTTTACTCCCCCCCCCCCCCAGGATGCCCCTCAGGAAATATCCTCAACCATAACTCCCCCAACTATCACTAGGAAATCGGTCCTCAGTGCATCCTCCAAGTCCAAGAATACTGCATCAATGGACCTAAACAATATCATAGGATGCCTCCTTATTAGCATGAAACATGCCCTGTCAGGACCACTAGAATCATTACTTAATGGTAGCCTCCAGGCAAGCTTTGTTGCCAAGTGAATAGATGACTGCATCTGGCATTCCTCACACAAGGGTGGGCCATCTACAGGCCAGAATAACTTCAGACCATAAGTCTCACTAGTCTCATATGTAAGGCCATTTAACGAATTATCATGAAAGTAATAAACAATGACATAGGAACTTTCAGTCACTGGATCCAGTATAATTTGGCTTCATCAAGGGCAGGTCATCATGCCTACTCAAACTGAAGTTTACCAAAGTAATGGATGAGGAGGAAAAACAGCACATACTGACTACCTTAATCTGGCAAAAGCTTTTGGCACAATACCTCAGTCAGGCATTGTTAAATACTTGAAATTATGTATACTCCCTCTGTCACACACAGGATACCTGCTGGATCACAGATGGGACCCAAGATGTTAGAATAGTGGTGTCTATCTCTACAAAGAGGCCAGCCACTAGTAGAGTCCCCTCAAGGCTTGGTGATGGGTCACTTTGTTGTGGCATCTATTTCTCTGAGGTCAAGGCCAATACCAAAGGCCTCTATCTGACAAAGTTTGAAGATGATTGCAAACTGGGTTCAGTAATAGATCCCATATGCAAATAACACAAATACCCTCCAAGAAGGCCTGACACAGACAACTAACTGGTACCAGAGATACAGTCTAAAACTCAATGCTAAGAAATGTATAATAGCATATTTTAGGAAGATGGCTACCCATGGAAACTAATATATTGAAAATGTACTTCTAAGGGCAGACTCATTGATCAGGGATCTGGGTCAACATACAGATAGCAACAAAGCATTTAACCATTATGTGTCTGCAGTGATAAGGAAATCATTATATGTTGCTTAACTTATAAGCAAGGGTATGGCATCTAGGTCCAAGAATGTCATTGTTCCACTGTAATGGACCCTCTTCAGACCAATCATTGAGTACAATACCTCCTTCTGTATACATCTGACCAGGCAAATGCAACAATTGGTGTGTCCACAGAGGCTCCTAACAAAAAGAATACAGGGCATAAACATCTGTCTCAAAGCCCTGTCCTTGTACTCCTTGCAGGTGAGAGTTGGTCTATGCCTTCCTACAAAGGGTGGACCTTGTCCACATCTGCAAAACAAATAGCATTAGAATTAGCCAATCTAAGGAACTAAACCTCACCTGCATAAATAGGATGTGCTGGAAGGACAGGTATGTGTCTCAGACACTATGCCTTTTCTGGAACAGGCTTCTTGTCCAAGTCAAGCAGAGCTCCTCCTGAATCCAATTCAAGAGCATCTTGGACCAGCAGATGGAGAATTGGAAATGTACCCTAGACTGGGATCTATGGTGTCTAACAGATACAGGCAACCTGTAAATGCTTGGTCACCCATGCCCAGGTCTGCATACACCACATAATTCAACCCTAGAGTATCAACCTGCCAGATGAATTTGGGAAGGAAGAATAGGGTTAAAAAGGCCTCCAGGGGTTGTTAGCCTAGAAACCACCAATGAACCAATGCAATGTTATACTCACCACAGCTTTTATTAGATTTTAAAGAGGGAAATATCAACATACTAAGTATTTTTAATATTTAATAATATTACGTTGGATATGCACTGAGCTAGATAACCCCAAATGATGTGCAGAACGCTTTCCTTGTAGAAATCTAGATTCAATTGTTCATAGATTCTTACAAATCTTAAGGACAGACAAGACTATGGAGAAGGTCCATCCCATATCCCGATACTGGTGGGAGAATAACAACATCCCCACTGAAGCAGAATTTCTACATATATCCCTGGTGAATTTGCAATCATCCATCCAGTTATTCAGACTGGTTTTAAGGGCTGTCATGGAAGTGTTCTATTTGATAAGGTTAGCCTATTCAAGAAATGGGGGATACATTGACCTAGATATCTGTTACTCTCTCTGATGGTCATGTGATAGTATACATTCAAGTCTTTAGAATGGCTGTTTGCTTTATCATTGGCTCTGTATAGGTAAAGGAGTTAAAACAGTGCAGAGAAGGCTAAGGAGAGATCGCCCCTTTGGAGTCTGTATGACATTAAGCAGAAGGACATGGTTTTAGTCTATCCGAGTAGCTAAGGGTAATGAGACCTTGGATCTTTTTGTTGAGGAAATGCTGACGAGAGGCAGGCTGGTTTATGTAGTTAGAAAGCTCCTTGATGAAGTGTGCCTTATACGCAATGTTGAGGCATAGGCATCTGGTCAGAAAGTGTAAGGATGAGCAGTGGTTTCCCTCTGGGGTCAGTGTTGGGATTCTTTTGTTGTTTTGGCATTAAATGTGCTAGTCTCCAGGCAGTGAGACAAGACCTCAGGCTTATTACATTTGTCTTAAAAGTAATGGGTTAAAAGATTGCACAGACAAACCATTCAGTAAAATCTGAAAGAAAGACCCAGCCAAGCTTAAGTCTTTGCTGTAATACCTTAAACCTCCTGTAGTGTAGGCCTATGGGATACTTGAAAATCACCCCATAAGAACATACCTGTGTTTCAGCTACATGGCTTCAGAATGCACATGACTTTGTACTTTTTAGGCCAAACAGCACCAGCTGAATACATACCATACTTCAGCCTTTTTCAAGCCATTAGTACAGCATAAGTGGATTGTTTGTCTATGCATTAGAAATGCAGAGCTTAAAATCAGGCCTGATGTCCATAAGCATTAGGGTAATTACAAAGTACCCCAAATACCATCCAAACCAAATGGTAAAACCATTCAGAAAAGGGATCATTGGGATGGGTATTTCAGAAGATCACTTTTAAAAACTTTTTTGCATGATACTGGCAACTGCACTTTCCTGGATTTCATCACTGCAGGTGGCATTTTGCATAGCAAATAGACCACAGTCCAAGATGGCAATGGAGCTGCATGACCATGTAATTTCACCATCCTTCTTCTAACTCCCTCCACTCACCAAGATGTCACTTGAAAATGCTTTGTCTTGCATCCTTGTGCAATTAAAATCACCTCAGTTTTCTGGAAGCAATCTCTGTGCCTTTTTCAGTTGCTAGATGCTTTGCTATTTGAAAAGTATGTAGCAACCATTGAACAGGACTGAACCCTATAGCTTTGAACTGTATAGAAGCATATCTATGTATTATACCATTATATTGCACATAGATATAGTCAAGGACTTTATGCTGTTTTCACCCGGAGTACAGAAAATCATATGACATTTAATTATTAATGTCACAAGCATGTTGCCATTAGGTAGGTGCTTACTTTCCAAGACTATGATTGTAGCATTCTTCTTGCTAATGCTTTATGGTCCAGCTGCTTTCCCGCCCACTTTGTTCCAGTTGCATTACACACACCCTTGTAGAAAATGTGTTACTTTTAAATGTTCAATTTGCTTTTAAAAACCTTGTACACCATATGCATCTACTATTAAAAGGCTGCCTGTAACAAATGTACAGCTGCATTTTCTCAAAGTTTCTTAGTTATAAAAAAGGGCTATCCTACCCGCTCCTGAACACTTTATGCTATTCTCTCTACAAACAAACATGCATCATTCCCAACCACAGTCAGTTGTCCCAGTCCAGTGCATGTTTTATTAATGTGCCTATGTATGTGTGTGTACATGTAGGTTCGTAGGTTCATAGATTGGTACTAGGCTATCAGCCCTGGGGCCTATACAAGCCTAGCCATAACAATTCCCTGGCTATTTCTTCCCACACTATTTACTTCCTTGGACCCCTGTCTAGCAGGGTGACTGACATGATCCCCGGGGTGAATTTCCTGTCTCCCATCCAATCGTCAAGGTTCCTTTTGAAGAGGGCCAAAGAGGTATTCTGCTTGACATGTATAGGCAATCTATTCCAGAGTCTGGGGAGTCTCTGGGTCAGGAACCTATCCCTCCAGCATGTTTTGTTTATTGTAAATGACAAGGTTTATATCCCTGGAGCATGTGGCTCTGAGGGACTGGGATTTCTTTAAGTGTAGCATGTCCAACAGCTCTGGGTTTGACATGGCCTTGTATGTTAAGCAGAGATCACCTCTGAGTAGATAATATGCGACAGAGTATAGCTGGAGGTTTTTAAGGCGGTCAGCGTAGGACATCTGCTTTAGGCCTGTGATTCTTTTAGTGAGGTATTTCTGCAGCTTTTCCAGTTGTTGCAGATGTCTTGAGAGGTACATACCAAATGGGGCATTGTATTCTATAATGGGTCTAATGAGGGATGAGTACAGTGGGACAATGACCTCCTTTTTTCTGGATGAAAAGCCCTTAGTGATGAGGTGTGCCACATAGAAGGATTTCCTGACTGTTGTGGCGATGTGGTTATCGAAGGTGAGACCACTGTCCACCTGTGTCCCTGAGTCTCTTATCACACTTTCAGTGTTTAGTGTACTGCCACCTATATGGCAGTACACAGGTACATGTTTTTTTCCCAAAGGGGATAACTATACATTTCTTGAAATTGAGCTTAAGCCCATGGCTCTGGCACCAAGCATCTGTTTCTGTAAGGCCCTTTTGTAGAGTATCCACATCATTTGGGGATTCAATAATGGCTCCCAGTTTGCAGTCATCTGCAAACTTTATTAGCCAGAGTCCCTTAGTGTTGGCCTGTACTTCAGAGAAGTAGATGCCAAACAAGAGCGGTCCCAGGACTGAACCCTGAGGTACTTCACTTGTCACTTGTCTGGAGCTGGATTTGGAGTCGGCTACTTTTACAGTGTGGGTTCTATCAGTAAGCCAGTTAGCAACCCATTGGGTGACATAGGGATTATTGCCCAGCATAGTAAGTTTATCTATGATTCCAGAGTGGGGGATGGTGTCAAAGGCCTTGGCAAGGTCTAGATAGGCTGTGTGGACCACCTTACCCTTGTCCATGGCTCTGGAGACTGATTGGAAGAAGTCAATCAGGTTCAGGAGACAAGATCGGCCTTTCACAAACCCAAACTAGGTGGGGTCCAGTGTTTGAAGGTTGCCAATGTCTTTGTTTATAAGTTCCATGATAATACGCTCCATGGCCTTGCAGATAAGGCTCGTCAGACTGATGGGATGGTAGTTTCTGGGATCCAAGGTGGATCCCCCTTGTGTAGTGGGATAACTGTAGCTGTGCGCCGCTTAGTAGGTGGAAGTATGCACACATTATGTATACATTTCCATCTGTTTTATTATCTTTGTCTATAATGTGGATAAGATGTGCCCCTACATGTGCACCATAGTTGTTTACTTAACTTTGCATACTACTACTAGATTTTGTGCAGAGAAATAACTTCAAACCAGTTTGCCTCTTCATTGCACCATTTCTGCAATATAGTTTTATTACTGATTTTCTTTCCAACAACTGGTCTCTACTGGACCAGTACCTTCACTTCTGCTTTACTGTTTCTCTAAGGAAATGTGGCATGTTTACTTAACTGATTAGATTTAACTACTTGCTCCCCATTTTCTTTGTTTTGTTTTGCCAGCACCCCCCCCCCTGCAGTTGACATCAGCTACAACCAGTCCCTCTCCCTGTTCACATGGTCTACCAGACCTGCCTTAGCCTCGACCAGGCTGAGTCTGGCCCACTTCTATACATACCTGTTGTGGGCCACTTTAGTAACTGCAGCTTGACAACTAGATATCTTATACTTCGTAAATGAATAAAGTTTAAACAAGCCTGTTTTGGTAAAGTAATTTAAATCTGCTCATTCAGTATTTATAAACATGGTGCACAATTAGTATGGCTGATATATAGACATTTCCATGTCCAAAACCCATACACAATACACAAAACAGAGTGAAATGCAGACCACATACCATATGTGAAGCATAGCTTCATAGCTGGAATATCACAGGCATTGTGTATGTATGAAAATGAAAGCAGAAAGTAAACTAATTTAACTATCGATGATTCAGAAAAATAGTAATCCCACAACAAGCTATAGTGGTTCCATTAACACAAACTGTGGAAGATAACTGTAGATTAACCTTACACATACCTCCCAACTGCTATCATTTATGCATGGCTCTCTGGTTATTTGCCAACAGATTCAGGCTTGCTCTTCCAAGATTTACTGATGTTCCTCATAAAAAATTATATTAAATGCTACTTAAGTGAACACATTAGTAACAAGTATACAACTAGGCTGTCTAAACAGGATGATGCCCTGAAGTTCATCCACTTGCAAATCACCATAGATAAAGTCCCTTATCATATCCCAGCAAGCTATAGGTCACTATTTCCACCCCCATAAATTCCATAACTCACACCTAAACATACAGGAGGCACTAACCATCCAGCCAAATAAATGGTAAACTTCAACTACCCCTCTATAGACTGGGAAACACACTACCTACAACTTGCAGGAGCAACATTTTCTGGACCCACACCCACAGATACGTTGAACAGATATTGCACACTCTAACTAGAGTTTCAAACATACTGGACCGAGTACTCACCAATATGGGAGAGCACTGCAGCCCCCCACCCTGCCTGTGTCATGATCGCCTATGAAATAAAAATGAACATGAAAAACCTATTAAAAGCTGTAATATTTAGGAACTATCCTGAAGCAAACTTCATCCTATTAATCTGCAGTTTGTCAAAATTCAGTGCCCCTCTGAACTCCATGTTCACAGCAGGCTATGCAGAATTGTTCACAGAAACCCTGTACAACCATGTAAATATCCACATATAGGCTGCTGTACCTATCAGAAGTAAGCCCAAAACAAACCACACTGGTGGTATCCTAACCTTGAAAGGGTATATAACAAAGGGACAAAAGTCATGGCCAAAATCAGAAAGAGAAACTCTCATAATAACAAGAGTTCACTAATTAAATTAAACAGGAAACTAAGAGGACTAATTAAATGCAACAAGGTCAACATAGCCTCGCAGGCTAAAGAGAAACTCATGGCCTTCTACAGCTATGTCTGGGACCTAAAAGATAACACAAGCAGTGTGCTGAACTGGTGCCACCTTCAGTGAGCAGAGTGACATTGAGAATACTGGTTTACAAATGCAATTCAAACTTCACCCTCCACTCATCTCTGGACTCCCCTTGTGAAATCCCTATTAGCATAACCTCGCCCCCAACTATTAGCAGGGAGTGGGTCATGGTGGCACTCAACAGGGCCAAAAACACAGCCTTAATGGGCCCAGACATTATCTTGAGTTGCCTCCTAAATAGCTTGAAACATTTCCTATGAGGACTACTTCAGCCGCTTTTCAATTACAGCCTCAAAACAGGCTATGCATCATGTAAATGGAGGACTGGAACTGTTATTCTTCTTCACAAGGGTGAACTGTCAATCAACCCTGGAAGCTACATACCCATTTAGTCTGACTAGTCTAATATGCAAAGTCATGGAATGAATTATGCAAATTATCAGCAAAGATATCGGCAGCCTATAGACACTGGACCCATCTCAGATGGTTTTGTCAAAGGAAGGTCATACCTACTTAACCTGGCAGACTTCTTTGAGAGGGTCACCAAGGCAATGAACGAGGGAAAAAATGGAACATACTGCCTACCTAGACCTGGTTAAGGTGTTCAATACACTAGCCCATTCAGGTATTGACAAACTCACTGTACTAGGCATAATTTCCTACAATACTCACTGTATTGCCAGCTGGCTCACAGATAGGACCCAAGACATCAGGATTGGTAAGACTACCTCCAACAGGAGACCAGTCACCAGTGGAGTATCTCATGGCTCAGTGTTGTATTCACTCCTGTTTGTCATCTATTTCTCAGAGATGAAGAATCATGTCAATGGTTTCTGGATCACCAAGTTTGCAGATGACTGAAATTGGGAGCTATTACAGATTCCTCCCATGACACTAACATCCTGCAAGAGGATCTAACACAGGCAAATGGCTAATGCCAAAGCCATGGATTAAAATTCAGTGCTAAGTAGTGCATTATAGTGCCTTATGGGAAAAGTCCACAAGATTAATTACTCCATCAATAAGACATTCTGTAGATCAGGCCAAGTAGTTAGGGAGCTGGGAAATATATAGACAGTAATCTGGCTTTTGACCACACATGTAGCCAAGGTAGTAAGAAAATCATTCTAGGTTGCCCAACTTAAAAGTAAGGGTATGGCATCCAGGTGCAAGGAAGTTATAGTATCACTTTACTGACCCCTTACCAGACCCATCTTTGAGTACAATGCCTTCTTCAGTATTTACCCGACTAAGCATATGCAATAGTTGGAATGCCCTTAAAGGTGTCTCACTAGGAGAATCCATGGTATGAATACCCTGTCCTACACAGATTGCCTTAAGGCCTTATTTCTGTACTTAGTCTCCTACAGATTACTGAGAGGAAATCTATGCCTGGCATATATGGCATCATCAGATCCAGTTCTGATGGATCTCTTGCACATCCACAAAGCAAAAATACCAGAATCACTAGATCCAAGGATATGAACTTTGCCTGCAACACAAATAGAACATGCTGGAGAGACTAATATGTGTCTCAGCGTATGCCTGTACTATGGAATAAGATCGCCATCCATGTGAAGTAGAGTTCATCCCTGAACCTAGTCAAATGAAATGTTTATCACCGGATGGGAAATTGCAAATTTTCCCCTGGTCTAGCCCCAATGTGTCTGATGGGCAGATGTTGACAATAAGTAAATTAATCCCCAACCAACATACCCCACACACACATAACCCTTAGCTACCTCCTTACTAACATACCCCACCCTGTAGCCATCCAAAGTACTTGGGGACAAAACTTAGTTGGGTGGCACAGCTAGGCTTATAAATACTCTGGGGCTTATTAGCTGAGTATAAACCTATGAACCTATGTACAGGACAAATTGTACACCGCGTATGTAAGGGACTGTGCATAATGTTTATGAAACCCTCAGTTTGTTTGTGGCCCTTGTCCCAGTAATTAATGTAAGATGACCAGTTTGGGGATAGCCCTAATGGAAAAATGCCAAAACACATCTTCATTATACTAATCTTTACATATTCCATAGACTGTTACATACAGATTTTTTTTAAGCGAAACAGAACTCTTGATAGCCATGTACCTTTACAAGATGCAGCCTGGGAGCAATCTTTGGTTAAGTGATTTCCTTAGACTCAAACAGTAGACTAAAATAGAATGGTGGAATCGATCCCTGGACTACTGGAAGCAACTCACTAACAGCTCATGATATTAGCACTTCCCTAACTGCCAGACAATGACAGCTTGTAATTTCCAACTAACAGAAAACACACAGAAAATCTTACTTTGCTTAGAGTTTAATTAGTAGCAAAAATAGTTTAATTTAATTTGGGAGGCAAAGAAGGAGCATGATTTTATTTTCCAACTGATCAGTGGCTAAAGATGGAAACATTTCATACTTTACGATTATAGGATATCGCTGAGCATGAAATGTGCTTACAGAACAATATGTCCTTTGGAAGATATCAAAGGTATAATTAAAACAAATGCTACTCTGTTCACTATTATTGTTCTTTCTGGTCTAGACTAAATTCATTTTGACAACAAGAAGTGAAGTAAATGCCTTTTCCGACAGAGTAATGGCCACCTGCTTCTCGGTCCTAGTTGCAGCACTATAGAAAATTAGTACGTGGGCACTCTTTCATAATGAAGTCTACTGTCCACATGTCTAAAGGAATTAAAATGAATAAATAAATATCAATTTCTACAGAGTTATGGCCCCGTTTATAACCCTGATATATGTGGTAATCATGGAAGCTGTGTAATCTCTTTCAGTTTGCATATTATGCACCTATTCACAACATCCATTATAAAACGTTTTAAAATTATACTGGTTAACCTAAGATGGTGCACCAGTTTGGCTCTGACTGCTGTTATTATGCTCTCAAGCTCTCTTACACATGAATACAAAATAGTGTAATTAGTTTTTCTTTTGGTCCTTGACATGCCTCCAGCTAACGAATAGCTTTTCTGTGCGTTTCCTATGCTCTTAACATTGTACCCCTGCACAGCCCCTTAGGACTGCAGTCTCCTTAGATATTGGTGGTTTGAGAAGGGAAAGTAGAAACTCAGAGTGTAACTATTGTCGGTCATGTCACATGCACTGACATATGCTCCACACCCCTCCCCCAGTTTGTTATGTTACACTCTAGGCAAATGAGGCATGGTTTGTGAGGGTATGGCCACCTTGGGTCCATGCTTGCTCAACCCAGCAACAACTGCAAACCACAGACTCTACAAGGACTTAGCAAGTGATAATCAAACAACACCACAGTCTCTCCCCCTAGACAGGCATACCCATTCTCTCTGCTGCTAATATATTATTTTTGATTATTAGTTTACAAAGGTTCAACACAGCTGATTGTTTTCATTAATGATAAAGGAATTTTGATCAGTTTAATTAACTGTAATGTTCAAAGACACAGTATTCAACAGAAGACATTGTTAAGCAGTTTATCCATGTGTGCTGTTTACATCTTGCTTATGGCTTTTCTTCTACTTAAGCATATTTCTAGCTGCATGTGCATATCTATCTATCTATATATATATATATATATATATATATATATATATATATATATATATCGAGAGAGAGAGAGATAGATAGATAGATAGATAGATAGATAGATAGATAGATAGATAGATAGATAGATAGGTAGATAATACTCCCTTAGTTGTAGTGCTTTAAATAGTCCAAACAGCTCCATTGACAGAGAGTAGACAATTAATTCACTGGACAGTAAATCTGACCTGGAAAAGTTAAATACATAACTTCCAAGTCATCCCTGGGACTTGTTTAGCCTAGGTGTACACTCCACTATGAAATATTACCATCCACAAACAGTAAATTTGTTTGCAACTACTGCCCTTCCCCAGTAATTACAAAGGCAATGCAAGCTGATAAAGTTTTGTTGACACATTTGTGCAAATCCCCTTGCTTTGTCTTTTAATCACTAGTAGTTGATACAGATCACAGAATAATTGCTTGAGGAGATAGCAATCTATTGATTCCCTTTGAGTTACCAATTATTTCACATTTTCTGTGTGGCTGGGAGGCTATGCAAGAGTAACTGCTAATATTGTTCTGTAGGCTATTGTTTGAGCAGCATATGTACAAGTACCACACAAAGTCAAGTGTTTGGGTTTTCAAACTGCAAGTGCTAGCAGCTTGGAGGAGTAATGCCTGAGACTAAGATCCCATCACTACACCCCACTGAGCATCCAAGACCAACTAGTGATGAAGTCAACATCATTGTAGTCTGTTGTAAGGGCAAATGTTTTATGTTAATAGCCACATTACTCTTGTTTCTTTGGTGTCACTTTTTGAACATAAGAAGTTAAACCTCCAAGGAAATACTTTATCCATGCGATTTACAGTTTTTGCTAATTATGTAAACTAAATTGCACTGCAAATTATTAATAACATATAATTCTTTTTCTGTGCTCAATATGTGTTTGTTTAGTTAGCAGCAAGTCATATGAGACAAACCAACTGGGGATACATTTGTAGAAAGGATTAATTTACCCCCCATTACTCTTTGTTGTGAATTTATTATGTACAGTAATTGATCTGATGAAGAACACAGTGTTCTTCTAAATATGTGAAAGTCAATAGTAAAAGAGGACATGCAGAATCTGCACAGAAGGCACCCCAGCTGAGAAATGAACCGGAGAACCTCTTGCTATGAGGCAACAATGCTAACTGCTGCACCACTGCACCATCATATAACAGGTTAAACTTCAATAATTTGCCAGAAAGCCACAAATTGTATGAGGAACAGAGAAAAAAATATATGAGGTAAACATATGGACAGTTGAGAGGTATGTGTAGGTTTTATTTTCATTGTAGCTACAGGTTAACTTACTGTTTTCCACATATGAAGAAGTTTTAATTTTAACTTAATCCGATGCATTGCTTTATAAACTCATAGCTGCCACTGTGATACTGGGCAAATCTGGTTGCTCTTAAAATCTAGTGGGTCAGAGTTCAAGATAAAGAAAGAGGAAAGTATACCTATTTTGATGGAAACTGTACTTTGTGAACATTTCTTGTGATAAACAGGATTGCAAGAAACAATATACACAATTTTAGATCTGAAATGGCTACAGATAGCTAGGGACAAGTGCCTTATTTATATACCTGCTGAAATTAATGTATGAAACTAAATGCCAAAAAAAATGCATTATTTTATCCTTTGGGAAGTTGTCAATGCCAGGGAACTACCACATTGACTATATAGCCCTAAGAGTTGACCAGTTGTTTGGGATTTGGGAACTTATTTGTAGAGTGACCTAACTTTTTACCAACATGTCTCCAATGTCCATGTGTTATTTTTGTCTGGTTTTCAATTTGTGTTTGAATGTTGGTATACCACAATTACATTGTAGTAGGTGGAGCCATATTATTATGCATGCAAATGTTATGTTAATTAGCACCCAGATTTTCAGCCAGTTGTACCTTCTTTTCATGGGCCTTTGTCTAGATTTTTGATGTCTCCAGGTTGAGAGGTATGGTACCGTTATTCAATGACAAACAATGCAATCTATGTAAAATGCAGTGATATAAACAGTGAACATCAGCATTTCTTTAAGTCCAGATAAAACAGATGACTTTGTGTTGTAATATTAATGAAAAGGACAGAGAATTACATAATTTCAAGCCACTTACAAAGATGCGTTAAAGGATTCCACTTCTGCAAAATTTCACTTAAAATGTCCACAACTTACATTCATAGTTTCATAGGTGATTACTAGGCAAATGACCCTAGAAGACCTTTCTAAGACTAGCCATGTTTTCCCATTGTGAATGACAGGATAAATTACCAAGCGACATATAGTTGTGTTTAGGGGCAGAGCATTTACAGGCTATCTCTGTCCCAAATAGGTGTCAGTCCAAAGGTAAATTTCTGATTCCCCATCCACTGGTCCACATTGCATTTGAATAGGATTAGGGACAAACTTTGCTTCACATAGATAGGAAGCTTCTTCCAGAGTAGCGGCAATCTCTGTGACACATACCTGTCCCTCCAACATGTTTTATATATTTTACATGCAAGATATAAGTCCTTTGGTTGTTTTTTTTTTCTAACACAGCAAGTCCACTGGTACTGATTCAAATGATTCCCTGTAAGCCAGACATAGCTCACCTCTCAGATGTCTATAGACAACTGAGTATAAAGATAAGGCTTTGAAGTAGTCCATGTATTTCCATGTGGTTTACACCTTGTATTCTTTTTTTTGAGGCACCCCGTGGCTGTTCCAGTTGTTCCACATGCCTGGTAAGGTATATAAAGAAGAAAGGATCGTACTCAATGATTGGTCTAATGTAGGATGAGTACAGCAGGATAATGATATCTTTGGACCTGGAAGACATATCCTTAATTATAAGTTGTGCAATTTATAATTATTTCCTTACAACAGTATAAACATGATGGTCAAAGCTAAGTTACTGTTCACATATGTTCCCATGTCCATAATCAGTGGGTCTGCTCTTAGGGGTGATTATCTATGTGGTAATTCCCAAGGGTGGACAACTTTCCAAAGGACACTATTATGCATTGTTGACATTCTGTTTTAGAATGTGACTCTCGCACTAATTAGATTGCAAAAAACTCTTGGAGGATATTAGACTTCTTGGAGGATTTTATAATTGCACTGAGCTTACAGTCATCCAATATCTTGATCAAGCAGAGGCTTTTAACATTAGCTCTGACTTCCAAAAAGTAGATGCCAAAAAGGAGTAGCCACCAGCACCAAGCCCTGAGGAACATCACCAGTGACTGGTCTGTTGTGGTTGTAGAGTCGTTTTGTGTAACTTTCTGTTTCCTTTCTGTGAACCAGCTGCCTATCCAATGGATTACAAAGTTGTTTACTCCTAGTTTCTTGAGTTTGTCAACAATGCTTATATAGGGAATAGTAGTGAATACTTTGGCCAGGTCATGATAAGCAGTCTTTGCTATTTTACCCTCATCCATGGCTTTGGTAACTTTCTCAAAAAAGTCTACCATGTTAAATAGGCACAATCTGCCCTTCATGAAACCAAACCATGTTGGATCCAGTTTCTAAAGATTTCCTATGTCTTAATTTATAATATCCATGATAATTCTTTCCATGGCCTAATGTATAAGACTAGATACACTTACAGGTTTGTAATTACATGGGTCAGTAGATGGCCTTCTTGTGTAGAGGGACAACTGTTGTAGTACTCCATTTACAACACACAAAGCCAGTTTGGAGACTATATTAGAACAATGACCTTACAGGGTTTGATATGTTATGTTTCATGCTACTCAGAAAACATCCTAGGATATTACCAGGGCCTATAGCTGCAGTATTTTTTTTACCTTGGAGAGTGCATTGAGGACATGTTTGCTACTGATAAGCACAGGAGTTATGGTGGAGGGTATATCTTGGAAGGTGTCAACTGGGGAAAGCAGGTTGAAATTGGAGATAAATTTATCAACAAGTAGGTTTGCAATATCATCCGGCTCCATACAGATGGTACTGTTTAGAATTAGTTCATCTCACTTTTGTGTATTGCCATTGAGGTTGCAGATGTAGCTGAAGAAGTCCTTGTGGTTTTGCTTTGCTTGTGAGGCTATCATTACCTCAGATTTTGCATTGATGGACATGATAAGACCGCAGAGTCGCTTATTTTATTTTGATGAGGGATTTCTTGCCTTGCTAGGTATTACACTTCCTTGTTTTAGTAATGGTTTTCTTCCTTCTGTTATATAACTAGCTGATATTGGGATTCCACCAGGGTGGATTCATCATTGAGTCAGTCTTATGCTTATTGTTGGTGGGTACAGCTACTCAGTGCAGTTGCTTATGTGGTGGTATAGGGTTTCTCTGAACAATTCTACATATATGCTGCAGAGTTCATGTGGTTTGCGGGACTTTACATTTTGCCAGATTATCATTCAAAAGTAGGAGGTTTGCTTTGGAATAATTATTAAATGTTTGAGGCTTGGATGAGGTCACAGGTGTTAAGTCTAAAAATATAGTGTATTTGAGATTTTGTGTAGAATGCAAATCCTTTTATGTGGGAAGAACTACTCATGAGTTATATAGAAGGATATATGAGCATAGGTATGCTGTTCAAATTGGGGATGAAAAGAATGCATAGAGCAAACACTATAAGATGAATAAATGTAAGGTTGAGTTTAAATTTATAGTTTTGGAAGCACTTTGTAACAGTGTTAATATAGTAAATATTGAGGAAGAGCTATGCTGGCTAGAATATTGTTGGCAAGTCAGGCTTAATGCCTACTTTCCACCAGGTCTCAATAACAGAGAGGAATTTGTAATGTATTTACAAAAGGAAAAGGCTTAAACACTAATTTTTGATACAAATGTTTATGCATGGAAAGTGTATATATTTTTATTAAAAAAAAAACTTTAAAAAAGTTTTATAATAGTCATGTGACATTTTGGATCATGTGATTTTTTTTTTTTTAGTATGCAACGTTTTGGGTATGCCCAGAAATAATCAGTCTGAAGAAGTCTCAGAGTTAATAGAAGTGAGCCAAAAGTACTAACTGGGAATATCTGTTTGTTTTACTGTTCTACAATAAATTTGCAGTTGTTCATCTGAAGCCTGACAACTTCTTTTGGGTCACAGGTTTTAGTTTATCTTCAAAGAAGACAGCCTTATGCTCTGACCAGACATGTAAGGGCATTACACATGGTGGAGAGGGACAAAATTCCCTCATGTTTGGGATGATCCCGTCAAGAATGTTTATGCCCCTAGTGGGTATATGGACTAGCTGGTCCAGAGAATTTTGTTAACAAAGGCCAAGAATCACTGGGCCTTGGAAGTTGCATATGTTTTCCAGGTTAAAGTAAGGTAGTTGAAGTTGTCCAGGCATACAGCAGTGGGTTCAATGCAAAGTGACTCCAGTATATTTACGTATGTTGTCTGGGTAGCCTGGGTCTCAGGGGGATCATTTAGCTTCCAATGAGATGACATGAAAAGTGCATTGTCATCCCTTTTGGTAAAAGCTCTGTACCCATGAACTACCACATAGACTATAGTCTACTTAACACATGAAAGTGTGATAAGAGACCTTGGGATACAGGTGGACAGTAGTCTCTCCTTTGATAATCACATTGCCACAGGAGACAGGAAATCCTTTTATGTGGCACACCTCATCACAAAAAGTTTCTCATCCAGGAAAAAAGAGGTCATTGTTCCCCTCTACTCATCACTCATTAGACCCATTATAGAGTACAACGCCCCTTTTGGTATATACCTCACACGACATTTTCAACAACTGGAAAGCCTGCAGAAATACCTCACAAAGAAGATTACCAGCCTCAAACAGATGCCCTACGGAGACCATCTAAAAAAACTCCAGCTTTACTCTGTCGCATATCGCCTACTCAGAAGCGATCTCTGCCTAACATACAATGCTATGTCAAACCCAGAGCTGTTGGACATGCTCCACTTACAAAATCCTAATCCCTCCAAGCTACACACTCTAGGGACCTAAACCTTGTCACAACAATAAACAGAACATGCTGGAGGGATAGATTCCTGTCCCAGAGACTTCCCATACTCTGGAACAAACAACCTATTTATATCAAACAAAGCTCCTCATTAGCACTCTTCAAGAAAAATCTTGATGATTGGATGGGAGATAGGAAATTCACCCCGGGGTTCACTTCTGTGGTTCTGCTTTACAGGGGCACAAGATAATAATTTTCTTGGGTGGCAAAAGCCAGGGTACCATTTGGCTAGGCTTATATAGGCCCTAGGGCCAATAGTCTAGTACCTACCTATGAACCTATGAACCTATGAGACTTTGCTTATGGTGAGTTAGACATGGAGAAGGCAGCATGACCATTCTTGAAGTGCAACTGTTTTTGATAAATATTGAGACATCTCCACTTTTGTCCCTTCCTGTGCAGTAGCTGGTCTAAATGTGTGGAAAGCATTATAATCTTGCACTGCCCTGGAGTTCTTCATGGCTTTAAACAATGTCTCCATGACTACACACATTTCTTTATTCCCCAGGGTGAGGAGAGTTTGCAGGGATTTTTTTTTTTTTAGACACCTGGCATTGAGTAGTAATACACTCAACTTAATCATTTGTTGCTTTTGTTATGCTGAAAGGTTTATATGATTGTAATTACATAAAGAAAGCATAATGAATTGGCCAACGTTTTATCCAATATTCAAAATCCTAGTGAAGACAGGTGCAGACCATCCTTAGTAAAGCAGCATAGTCTGTCAACCATATCCTCCCTAGACTGGCAAATATTGTACCACATTTGAATGGTGGTTTTGGCATAATTCTTAAGGTCTTTACCTCATAGAAACAAAGTACAGGGTTTGATTCTAATCCAAGTTTATTGCTAGGCTTAAAATGGCTCTTCAGAGCAGTTAGCCTAGTATTCACCTATGGACCCATGAACTAAGCCAATTGTTAAAGTCAGTTATTTTTTGCTCATATTGGGCATCAGCCTTGGAGAAAATATAATATTCAATGCAAGGCACATACCAGCCTGGGATACATAGTGTAAGAGCGCCATCAAGTCTGTCTTCAAATAGTTCAGAGAGGTACATCTCAGATTATTTATACACACATGTGTACAACTGCAGAGTCATACTGGTACCTGTGGTTCACTGACTTGAATGCATCCATGATCTGGCATTTTCTAACCCCTAATAGGCATCTAACTGTAACAATCTCCTTGCTCCTTTTAGGGAGTAGAACATCAGTGTTTATCATGATGGAATCACCTATGACTAGAACATTAGCTTGATTGGAGTTTTGCCTTTTAGTTTTATGAGTGAGACACCATGTGTTGAAGCTACATGTGTCATTGTGGATGTTGTTTTTGTAGAATGCTTGTGAAGTTGTCAAGAAACATTTTTATTATAGCTGCTTATAGCTGCTTTTAGGTGGCCTTTGAGGTTTGCGTGGATTAGTTTTAACAGTCTCAGAATACATGAGTCTATGTGCTTGATCTTTCATGAGACTGGTAAGTAGAATGTGGTGCTGCATTTTTCTAACAGTCTGGTAATTGCAGTGGCTATATATGACAGCCTTGCCTCTGCTGACAATGTATAATTACATTTCTCACACGCTCTATTGCATTAAGAATTAAGTGGTAGACAGCAAGTATGAGACAATTGCTACATTGTCTCAGGATGCAGATTTTCACCAAATTGGCTTCAGAAACAGGAAGAAAGTGCTGTGGAAAAATACTGAAGTCAACATATTTTGTATTCTGTATTTAAAGGGTTAAGCAGAAAAATGTTCACTGCGTGCAAACTGAAATGTTCTGGAAAATGTTGATCACTGAGGAATGCAGGAGTTAATCTTAAACTACTGATAAGAAAGCTAATGGTGCAAGAATAACTGTGGTACTGGCTGGTAAAAACAAGTAATCAAACTATCAATTTTAATGAAAGTCCTCTGTGCTACGTGTATGTACGTGCAGGAGGGTCTATATAAGGAGAACTTAAAGTACAAGTAGCCAGACTGCTGGCAGATTACTATCATGTAGCAGATCTCCATGCATGTAAAAATAAAGCTGTTTTACTTGCTTACAAGAACTTGGTGTGATTCTTCCAGAATATGTTAGAAGAGTAAAATCTTTCGACATAACTGGCCCAACGTTAGGGCCCTGCACGCGCTAATCGAACAAAGAGAGGCTGAAAACCTGCGCAGGTGGAGAGAGATCAGGCTCTCCTCGAATGAAAGACCTCCAACTGAAACAGGTTGAAATTAGAGGCCAGTCACTCTTTCCAGATTCAATCCGTGAGGTGGCAGCGAAACAGGGCGGAGGAATCACAAAGGTAAGCAAAAAGAAAAGCTACTTTTTGTTGTTTCTGATTGGAATTTTTGTCTAAATTTTAAGGGACTAGTCAAGGGAGAAATTGAATTTTCTCAAAGTATAAGGGGTATATGTGAATAGATTCCATATACAAGAGATCTCAGGAACAGGAATAGTTTCTCGTAAGAGAAATGGGAACAGGAACCAGTTGCCAAAGGCGACAAAACTGAAGATGAAAAGTTTATGTTTGATTTACACCCAAAGAATGTAAAGTATTTAGATAAATGGAAAAAGGAACATGGGTTTAGTGGATGTTTAAATAAGTCAGAGTGTCAAAATCTAGTAAGGTTACTGCGCAAACAGGCAGGAAATAAGACAAGGAAGCAAAAGAAGGTAGGGATTCCCCAGGCACAGAAATGGCTGGAGGAAGCAAATAAAAACATAAGGAACAAAATTTGAAAAAGGTGTGGTAATTCAAGTGAAAAAGATGTGTACTTTGTTCAAAAGGAAGATAATGAAACTTCCATAGTCAGTCGTAGTCACCAGAATCCCTCGGCCCCTCCCATCCAGTATCCAGACCCTGCACAGGTTATTGAGGTGCCCCGACCAGGACCCACCGCAATACCAGGCTTCGTGAGTGTCCCCCGCCACGTATTATATTACAGAGAGAGCCTGCCAACACTCTTGACTTACGAGCGGAAGTATTAGGAGAGAAGGGGACTGGAAAATTAAGGAGAAGGTAGATCAGGAAGGAGAGGAATACCCACTGATAGAAGTGGCAAATCCTCAAGCAGGCGCAGAAGGCGAGGGTCCTACCATATTGGTCTACCGACCGTGGACCCGTGATGATATCAGCGGTAGAGGATTCCCCATCCAAAAGTAGATATGCGTAAATTCCGTACAGACGTAGGGGGCATGAGAATGAGTTATAGATTAAACGCTGTAGAATTTGAACAAGTAATAAGGCAAATCCTAGGACCTGATTGGCACCTTATTTGCGGAACTTGGGACCCCCTGCTACCAGAGGAAGGGGGAGCCTTGCCGTTTAACTCCGAAGTATGTAGAACCAGAATAAAGACTCTCCTAGATAAAATAGAAGAGTATTGGAAGCCCAAAGCAGATTGGACTTGCATTAATCAATGCGTTCAATCAGATGACGAAACCGTAGACAATTATCTACATCGTCTCACCCAATGTTTTGATGCTCATAGTGGGTTGATTAAGGCAGAAAATCAGGCAAATGACTCGCCCTATGAACAGCAACTGAAAAATGCATTCCTAAAGGGCTGCAAGACAGCCATTGGTAACTTTATACAAAAGCATATGATCACACACAGGACAGCGCGTCTACAGCCCCTTATGGATTATGCTAGACATGCTGAGAAATACCTGAAGGAAAAAAAAAATAAAAAAGCCCAGACTTTTACAGTTAGTGAAGATGGAACTTTAATGTTAGTTCAAGGTTCCGCAAATGAAGAGGGCGGCAGGGAAGAGGACGAGGACGGAGAGGCATAAGTCATTCTGAGGATTTCGAGGGTAGGCAAAAGAGGGGGGAGTGTTTTAAGTGCGGTAAGAAAGGACATTTCGCCAGAGATTGCAGAGGACCGGAGAAACCGATGGTTGCTTCCGGTGGTACCGCATGACTATATGATGGTCAAAAAGACGTAGATGGAGGGTATGAGGAAGAAGAAAGTGAGAATGGGGAAGTAGGTATAAGTGAAGACGATGGGTGGGGACAGGAAATGGCAGAAAATGAGAAATATCAAATGGTAAATCTAACAGCACTAGCATCAACTATGCAATTGGAATCCCAACCAGTGATCACATTGCAAGTTGAGGGCCGAGACATAGAATTTCTTTGTGACTCAGGGGCTTCTCGAACGTTAGTCAGAAGTACTGCCATATCATCCGATGTTACCTCGGATGAATATGTGCTTGTAGAAGCAGCAAATGGTCGTATTTACAAAGAGCCATTGTCCAAACCTCTGTGGTTTACCGACCCAGAGACGAACCAAACCATACGGTTCCGAGTAATAATTTCAGAAATCTGCCCAGTACATTTACTAGGAAGAGATTTAATGCAAGTGTTCGGTATAGCAGCCGTCCCAACCTCCACGGGATGGTGGCAAGGAGAATAGAACTGAATAGTGCAATGCTATTAGAGGGCAGGAGATCTACATTACTGGTATAGTAATGATTTGATAGAGACAGGCCCCAGAGTGTAGTGACGGCTCTTACAAATTTGGCATTAAGCAAATACGGCATAACAAATCCGAAGGTGTCAGATCCATTACATTGCACAATGTATTACAGAAGATGTGCGGACCTGATTTAGAATACGAAAAGAAATTTCTTAGTTTTAAAGTCACCAAACTAGTATTGCATAGCCTTTTTGGGACACACTAGGTAATTCTGCAGTCACATGTAGCCTTACAAGGGATATGCAGCTGCTGTATAAGAATGAATTAACCACACATATTTCAGTCACGGAGGGTGAAGGAATGTCATGGTACCTCGTGGGTAAGAAAATAACTGAATGGGTAGGATGGACACCAGAACAGTTGGCAGGTAAGGGCATTCAGGTTCAAAAACTTAACTGGGTTACACAAGCCAGACCGACTGTGCACCTCAGGGAAGACAAACCGATACAATCCCTGGGACATTATGACTATGTCTCCTTACCCCCATGGAAGAATCTCAATTGCAGATGATTCCAAACTCATTATGGTCGAGGGTCAGCACGATATCGGACTGATTAGAACGGCAGGACAGGTAAAGATTACACCCAAGTCAGAATTTAGACCTCATAAACGGCAGTATCCCTTGAGCAGAAAGGCAGAGGAGGGCATTTTACCGGTAATCACAGCACTTTTGAAAGCTGGAGTATTAATTCTGTGCACAGACTCACCGTAATACGCCCTTATTTCCAGTAAAAACCGGATGGGACATGGAGGATGGTACAAGACTTGCAGGCAATAAATGCCGCGGTGGTACCTCGGGCCCCCATAGTCCCGGATCCGTCTATTCTGCTGAACGATATCCTTCCAACAGATAACTACTTTTCTGTAATTGATATCAGTAATGCCTTTTCTATTCCCTTGCAGGAAGATAGTAGATTTTGGTTTGCATTTACGTTTATGGGCAAGCGTTATACCTATACCAGGTTACCGCAGGGATACTGCGAAAGTCCGACCATCTTCTCACAAGAGATGTCCACCAATTTGGCTCAGTTCCAACCAGCCCAAGGGTGCCACCTACTGCTGTACGTGGATGATATCCTCCTGGCTGCGACTACGGAAGAACTCTGTAAGTCCGAGACTATTCGACTACTACACTTTCTGGCACATGAAGGACATAAGGTAAATAAGTCTAAGTTACAATTTTGTAAATTAGAAGTACGTTACCTGGGTTATACTATCTCTGGGAAGGGCAGGCGATTAGATGACAGCAGAAAGAATGCTATTTTACAAGCCCCCATGCCAACTACAAAAAGAAATGATGTCCTTTTTAGGCATTACGAACTTCTGTCGTAGTTGGATTCCCAACTACCGAAGAAGTGCACCCGCTATCAGACTTAATTTTGCAATACCGATGGCGGCAAAAGATTTGCTGCACTGGACAGACAAGGCAGTACAGGCATTTACTAGGATCAAGCAACTGATAGCTGGGTCAGCAACATTGGGGTTTCCAGATTACAGTAAGACCTTTATACAGACTGTAGATTGCAAGCAGGGATTTATGACATCTGTTTTAATGCAAATGTATGGAGATAAGTTAAGACCATTGGCATTTTACTCTAGCAAATTAGACTCAGTAGCACGAGCATTACCACACTGTGTGCAAGCAGTAATTGCAGCCGCTTTGGCGGTACAAGCGCCTGCCACGCTGGTATTGTTCCATGATCTTACGTTAAAGTCCCGCACTCTGTAGCAGTCATCCTTCTGCAGGACAAGTTAACATTTCTGTCACCTAGCAGACATTTATCTTGTATGACTACGCTGTTATCGCAGCCACACATGACAATTGAGAGATGCACTACCTTAAATCCAGCGACATTGCTACCTGTTGCTGAAGACGGTATTCCGCATGTATGCTTAGATCTCATACATTCTAAAGTTCTACCAAGACCGGATCTTAAAGATCAACCCTTACTACATGCGGACTGGACACTGTTTGTAGATGGGTCAGCACGCAAAACAGAAACAGGCACCACGCAGGTAGGGTATGCAGTTACTACTGCAACTCAGATAATAGAGGCAAGACCACTCCCGGGAACTTATCCGCTCAAGCAGCGGAACTGATTGCTGTGACAAGGGCATGTCTCCTTTCAGAGGACAGGAATGTCACTATCTATACGGATAGTCAATATGCCTTCTCTACGGTGCATGTGTTTGCTCAGCAATGGAAAAATAGGGGATGGTTACAACCTCGGGAAAGACATTATGCACAAAGACCTAATCCTTGAATTACTACAAGCCGTCCAACGGCCACGGGTTTGGCCATCTGTAAATGCGCTGCTCATACCCGTGCTAAGGACCCGGTATCACTTGGTAATGCCCTAGCAGACAAAGCAGCCAAAGAGGCAGCTATGTCCAGTACCTTTTCACTTGAAACCACACCTACAGAATTACAACCAACAGATAAATTTGATTTGCAAACCTTACAAGTCATGCAGGAACTTAGCACAGTACAGGAAAAACAACGCTGGACTAGGTATGGTGTTAGGCAGAACAAAGGAATCTATGTGGGACCGGATAATAAATATGTTTTGCCTACTAATCTTTTTAGATATGCAGCACTAGTTGTGCATGGCCCTTCCCATCTGGGCCCTGCAGCTATGGTTAGAATTATCCACCTTACCTTTTGGACCAAGGGTTTCATTGCATATGCAAAACGCTTTTGTCTATCCTGCATAGTATGTGCTAAATACCACGGGAGGGGTCAGAGTTGCTCGCATCATTTCCAACACCCCTATCCTTTTCATACAATATGTATGGACTTCATCGAATTGACCCCGCACAACTAAAGAAGTTTGTGTTAGTAATAGTAGATGCATTTACTAAGTGGATTGAGGCTTTTCCGGTGACACATCCGGATGCTCAATCAGTGGCTAAAATTTTGGTCAATCACATCGTCCCGCACTTTGGACTTCCTACACGCATCTACTCTGACAACGGCACACATTTTGTCAATCAGATCATACAGAAACTGTCTACAGTTTTCCAAATTGAATTGAAACACCATTGTGCCTACCACCCACAGTCAGCAGGGTTGGTGGAACGCCATAACGGCATTCTAAAAGGCAAGTTGAGAAAACTCATGGCGAGACACATCAGTCTTGGATTACCAGTCTACCTCTAGCCCTCCATTCCCTGGGCACAACTCCCACCTCAAAAGGAGTCACCCCATTTGAGTTGTTGTATGGGAGACCTTCTTACGTCCCGCAGTGGCAAAACTTGTTGCCCGCGGAACGTGAGGGTGAGGAGATAGCTGAGTACATGAGGAAAATGCTGACCAATACTAACAGCTGTTTAACGAATGATTGTTTTTCAGGTTCAAGAGACGACAAGATCACGGAAATCAGACCCGCGAGTGGGTCTGGATCAAAATAATAAAGCAAGAATTGGGCATCCCCAAATGGGAGGGCCCCTACCAGGTGCTAATCGCAACTCCAACAGCAGTTCGGATTAAAGAAAGGTCCTCATGGATCCACCTAACGCATTGCAAAATCATAAAACATTTTAAGTTAAATAAAGACTTGAGTTCCCCTGAGGAACAAACAGACAGCAGCAATCATGAAGGACAATAATGAGAATAAGAGAAAATGGTTCTATTGCAATGTTTTATTGTTTATAACTATTGTGATTGTAATATTTCTGTTTTGGACATTTCTGTCTTTTAATGAAGCTAGCCATTCAAAAAGAGACAAACACACCAGCTGGCATCCAAACTTTAATACATATCAAACGATTAAATATGCATATGCATCCTCAATGAATGTTTCAAATGTTGGGTATGTACTGCAATACCTACTGTACATAGTGGCTTAATGTTAGGGACAGCCCCTCTGGGAACAAATGATACTTGGAATAATTTGTTGTTTGAAACCACAGAAGTACCACTGAGAGACAAGGTGGCTGCCTCTTCTGGGGCCAAACGGAACAGTGTGTTTTCAAAAGACTGGGAAAGTTAAGGTGGGGCTGAGCCTATGTAATTTGACAATAGTTCATAATTGTACCCTAGAAGGGCAGTGTGAGACCAAGTTTGGAGCTATAAAAAAAATACATCAATGTAAATGATATTAGTTTTGTTGAAAAAATGCTGTATGTATATGGCCTGTTATTTAACGGGCTAAAGCCAAATGGGAGTTATGAATTTGCAACCAATATTACCATCAAAACAAATGATTGTTATTTTATTTGTGGTAGGAAAGCATATAAATGGTTACCATATGGCTGGTCAGGAAGTTGTTTTTTGGGATATCTGATACCAGCTATCAGACACACAAATGCATTACCTCAAGATAAAATACGAAATGCACGTTCTCTTAATAAACCTATTAATCCCGTAGGTAACATTGATGCGTCATGGATTTATCACCATGACTTGGCAAACGTCAGCAGCAAAGGACTCTCACATATGGACCTAGGCGATGATGTAATTGCTTGGGCTGGTATTTTGCCAGCGTATGGGACAGTAAAATCCATCTGAGAACTGAGAAAACTGTCAAAACTGTTAGAGACTCTGAGTAATGTGACATTTTCAGTGCTAGAATTGGTGATGGACGAATTAACGGCGATGAAAACCGTAGTGTTGCAGAACCGTATGGTGCTCGATTTCACCCTAGCGGCGAAGGAAAAATAATTCAACAAGTTTCTGAACTGACTAAACCTGGTCCAAACCCCTTGACTGACTTTTTCCAAAACCTGTTTGGAAACTGGGGTTCTGTGTTAATGAACATTTTAATTGCTGTATGTGTTGGTGCAATCATATTTTTGCTGCTTAGCTGCTGTTGCATACCATGTATCAAAATGATAATATCGAAGGTTATCTCTGCCAATGCTACAAAAGCATATTTCTCTGATTATGAGAAGGTATACAACGTATCTGGGATTGTGTAAAATAAACAGTATACAAAATGTTGTAAGGGGGGAAATGTGGAAAAATACTGAAGTCAACATATTTTGTATTCTGTATTTAAAGGGTTAAGCAGAAAAATGTTCACTGCGTGCAAACTGAAATGTTCTGGAAAATGTTGATCACTGAGGAATGCAGGAGTTAATCTTAAACTACTGATAAGAAAGCTAATGGTGCAAGAATAACTGTGGTACTGGCTGGTAAAAACAAGTAATCAAACTATCAATTTTAATGAAAGTCCTCTGTGCTACGTGTATGTACGTGCAGGAGGGTCTATATAAGGAGAACTTAAAGTACAAGTAGCCAGACTGCTGGCAGATTACTATCATGTAGCAGATCTCCATGCATGTAAAAATAAAGCTGTTTTACTTGCTTACAAGAACTTGGTGTGATTCTTCCAGAATATGTTAGAAGAGTAAAATCTTTCGACAGTGCCTATCCATGGTTTCAGATCCAGATATTTACTCTGTGGATTGCAAGAGAAGCTGTTCAAAGGGGTCTAGAATAGGTTTACTTGGGTCCTGTTTAAGTGAAACTAATTTTTATGACAAGAGTGTTGGAGATATGCTTCTCTATTCCCAAACAGCAGTAACGGGTTTACATCAGATTTGCTTGGGTGCTGTTTGGCTAAGAATTACAATCTTGGTATAATCTCATATAGTAATGCCTTGTCATGCAACTGTGTACTCAGGGAATATCAGAAGATTTTTTTATAGAGAAAGTTGGATTTGAAGTGCTTGTTTTTGTACAGGGAACCACTACACAATGTGCAGTGTTGCACAAATTATACACATTTATATAGGCAGAGAAAGTCGGCAAACAAGCAAAAAAAAGCCCACTGGCCATTCACAACAATGAATTCTAATGCTTCCTCGATGATTCTTTCAAGAGAGCAGGCTACTCTCCACCGCCACCACAGTGTAGACCTAACTCTTCCAACTGTAAAATCAGTACAAAAGTATTTCGCAGTGCATGAACTCAGCAAATAGAACAGTAAAACCCCAGCAGATGCTTTGAATTAAATGGAAAAGTGCAGAAACATCAGTTAAATACAGTGAAATACTACAACATTTTAAAGTCTGAAAAAGTTCAGAAACCAAGTAAATAATGCAGAAACATAACAGTAGCACTTTAAAATAACAAGAACAAGTAATTCAGCGTAATGGTGTACTCATCCAGCTTGGATGGAGATAGATTAAATCAGAAACACTCAAATCTCAATAGAGTGCTTGTCAAACATTGATAAGCTCTATATACATTTGATAAAGAGAAAGGCTTATTACTAATAATGTCATTTGTAAATAGTTCAAAGTCATAATGGAATACTGAAAATGAAAAATAGTAATCATCATGTACAACAGGAAGGGAAAAAATTAAAAAGTACAAGCATAGATTTCAATCTACAGTGAAACTGAGTATTCAGGTATAACTAACAAATATTATCGACTAGCACTACCCTATACAGGGAAGAGACGTGGTTGGGCAAACTAGCAAATCGGAGAGGTATGATATGTCAAACAGTGCCTAACAGAAAAAGGAAAAATATAGATAGCATTATGTCTGAATAGTAAGGTGTTGTAAGCTCTTGTTTGGTTATGCTTGTCAAAACCAAAGTAAATTAAACAGGAAACTCATTATCTGTAACAAGTATTTCATATTTTGGGGCTGAATTTTTAGGAGGCTAGACAGCAGCTGTTATTATAGTTCACATCTGACAGACAAGTGAGACAACACCAGCATGATGCATTTGATTAGAGGGTAGGTGAAAAGTAGGGACTAGGATACTCCTATCTAACCAAAAATAAATAAATAAATAAAATAAAATAAAACAAACTTGTCTTACAACATTCAGTTTTCTACATGATGTCATTTTCCAGGCTGTATACAACCTGGTCAGAACTTCTTCCTAAAGCAATCAAAATTTTAATACTTTCAAAGACATAATGGTAGTTTGAGGAAAAAAGAACAAGGCCACTGGTCTCAAAGGGAAAGAAATTCTGCTGATGTCATCAACTAAGGAAGTATGGAACTATAACATATTATCGACGCTGGCACAGTTCCAGAACTTGTGCCTAACATTGGATTCTGTGCCTCCGCCATTTTCACACTTAAAAAGAGCTTTATATCCAAACTCAACACTGTAACTATGTGTAATATTAAAATAATTCATGTTTATTTCAGGAGGGTACTGTTACAGTCCAAATTAGTTGAACTTAGGCAAAGACTACACTTGGGTATTACCTGGTATGCTTCTTTGAGCTAATTGCATTTTATAGGCTATCAAGTCATTACGAATAAGACAGGAATTAATAAGCTTCTCCAAATCCATAACCTGGCCCAAATTAGCTAATATTGAGAATATGTGGCAGAGATCATGCATAATTATTGATGTAGCAAATCCATAGGTACTAAAATAAGTTAGTTGTCAGAAGATATTTGTCTTTTAAAAACTGAAAATTGCAAAGTGTTGCTGTTTCATACTGACATTATATTCCTTCATTCTTTTCAGTTAACCAATGCAGCAGCTTGTCTCCAGTCATTTGTGAGGAATGGTGCCAAAATGGAATATCATGTTTAGAAAACCTAGAAAGGAAGGCAGTTCTTCTAAATGCCATAACAGATTATGTGTAAGTGGTACAGTCTATCTTGGACTCAGGGCCAGGAGGGAGGCTTCTCAGAGTATGCAGTTTCATATTGGGTGCAGGGTGATGCTCGATATGCTGGTACAGGGTCATCAGTGAAGAATGTCTCAATAACTCCACATCTAATGTAGAAGTAACACCATCTGGCTTATTACTTGTGAAATGGAGAAACCTTTACTATATGCTGTCAGGTGTGGGCAACCAATACTTCCTTCCTTCCATGATGCAGTTAACTATGGGACTAACCAACATACTCCCTGCTGCTTCATGTAAAGTGACTCACGATCTTGCAGATAGTTATCCCACATGTAATTTATAGGCATACAGACATACAGCAGCTAAGAACAGTGAGGAAATAAAATAACATCTTAAGAGCACTAATAAACCTAAGCAGGGGGAGATGCAGATGCTTCCAGCTAGAGGCAGCTTAAAATAAGCTATCTCAAAATGACCTACATTTCAGTTCCAGCAATTATTAATAGAGAGGTGGAACCATATTCCAAGATTTTTCAATGAATTACACAAACAGAACAGAAAGTCAGGAAAAAAATAGCTTAATTGCTTTAGAAGTACTTTCCTGTAGGAAATAATGTGAAAGTTTACCTTGAGGCCAGAATATACAAAGAATTCAACCTAATAGCTTTAGCAGATTTGTTACAGACAAAATAAAGTTTTGGAATTATTTACACTGAGCAAAGCATATACAAAATTCTTCTGACAGCTTTAAGGTTTTTGTTGAGTCACTTACAGGATTTTCAGTTTGAAGTAAGCAGTCAGCTAAAATAGTAAGGACCCAACTAACTTCTTCACTTAACTTTCATCAGAAGAGGCATTAATCCACAATCTAACAAAAGCATAGTGAGCAAAGACAAGAGATTTGGTCGCTGAACTTCTGTACAACAAACAGACTGAGGTATAATTGTTTCTAATGTCAATGATGGAATAACTACCACTTTCATGACTTCTTGTAAGTGCTCATTGTTAACGGAATTAGAGCCTTTTTCAAAAGTAGCTAGCTTTGTTACTCCCAACTGGGAGGAGGTGGGATGGGACAATAATTACCCACACCCACAGTGTCTTTTGGCAGGGTTAGGAAGAACTCTAATTGCAAAAGAGTTTCTTGAAGAAGAGTGACTCCCAGTAGCATGAAAATAGTAGAACATGACCATCATATCTAGGAGCAACTGCTTATGCAAGTATATAACAACATTTAAAATATGTTTCTGCTTTGGGCTTTGTCCCCCATTATTTTTGCCTTTGTGTCTGACTCTTGAGCTGAGTGGTTGCAATCCTGGTAATTAACTGCCATCCACTTTTCTCTGTTGGTTCCTAAATATACTAGTGACTAGCTCATGCTAGTATCACTCACGATCCTCACACAATTTCTGGATTAATTGGTGGTGTATAACGTACAGCCATCCCTCATCAGGAGATGATGAGGCAGTTTGCATGCCTGTGTGCCATTTTGGCCTTCTGAATGGCTGCTGTATTGATTTTTTTTCAGAAATGCTAATGATATGTGTATCCTACTGTGGTTATTGGTAAACTTTATGTAGACTGTAACACATTTGGCTGTGTTAGTAGAAAAAAAAATCATAGGAGAAACACAGAGAGAGAGAAAGAACAATAACAAATACATTTCTTATTACTATAAAGATTAAGTAGCTTACATTTATTTAAGATAAACTCTGAATAGTACTTTACATTTAGTGCATTTAATAATGAAAACAGATTAGTTCATTTGTGCTAATAAGGCATGGCAATTACTACCCCTGCTGCACCTTAGGGAGAAGAGCCTCATACTGTGGTATCCAATAGGACTGTAATGATATAACAGTCTATGTTCAATAAATCAAAAAATAGGATGTGAAACAATAGTCAAACAGGGAAATTCTCACTGTAATAATGGTACAAGAATGGGTCATGATGTCACAGCACTGGGCAGATGCCATGGTCTGCCTTGAACATATGCACAAGGGTCTTCAGCAGGTTCTTGAGTTTCGTCATAGTCCCAGAGTCGAAAGGGTTGTCATTAGTCTCAGCCAGTGTATCAGAAGCACAGCTAGCAGACAGCTGGAAAAGCTGTTTAGCTGAAGATGTTCAGTGTTAAGTCAGCTGGAACAATGACAGTTTCCTGAAGGCTAGGATACATGTGAACAGCAGGGTGATATAAGGACTGCAGCAAATTTCCCAGGCCACCTAATTTTCTTTAAATTCTATTAAGCTAATAGCTGAATATTTCACTGTTGTGTTCAATTTTAAACCAAATATGACTAAAGAAAATGTGAGGCAATATCAGGTAACTTTAATGACCACAACAGGTTACAACTGTTTTACATTCTGAGACTCATAAGTGCAAATCATGGAATGGCAAGATTTAATGAAAGAAAATGATGACCTATATATGCTTAGACTGAGATTGCTCTATCCTGGAGTATTACCTTTTCTCTGAGGTATTGTGATTATAGAGTTGGTATAAAGAAGTTCAGGGGATATTGGGGCTTGCCTGTTCCACACTGGGAGGTGAAGGGGGGCTAACCCCCACAAAAAACAACATTAACTCAGCGAATCCTCATGGGGCATCCAGCAGAGAATTGCAGCAGCAGAAAGGAGAGAGAGAGACTTAAATTGATTAAAAGATCTGTATTCTGCTTGTTTTTGGTTGCTGCACCTAGTCGTTAAGTGTTTTACAACTGTATTAATTTATTTACTTGCATTTCTGCCATATTTGCACTTTGCACTTTGCCAGATCATTTGTTTCAAATTATATTTTACTGTTACAGGCTACACACTCATGTGCACTAGCCTTTTAGAGCTTTGTAAGTGTAGTTTGTTTGTGCTTTTGCTACTTTCCTACTTAAAAAAAAATATCTTCTACAAAAATCCTTTCTGCCTCCTCATTTCCCACCTTTCCTTAAACCAGTATAGTTCAGATCCCAGATTTGCTGACTTCTGGACTGTGTTTTTTTGTTGGGAGTGGACCAGACCTTGCAGGGATAGAGGGTAGTCTTGCAGCCTATCAGTGGCAGTGGTAAGCTCTAAACAACCTATTTCCAGCTCTAGTTTGTTGTGCTATTGGCTGCTTCTATCCCTTTCAACTTCCTGCTTTAAAACCCATGTTTGCCCAGGTATGTACTTGTATATTCCTCGGTGGATCCTCGTGGGGCATCCAGCAAAGAGTTGCAGTAGCAGCACAAAGGAGAGAGAGAGACTTAAATTGATTAAAATATCTGTATTCTGCTTGTTTTTGGTTGCCACACCTGGTCGTAAGTGTTTTAACACTGTGTTAATTTATTTACTTGCATTTCTGCTGTATTTGCACATTGCACTTTGCCAGATCATTTGTTTCAAATTGTAATTTACTGTTACAGGCTACACACTCGTGTGTAGCTAGCCTTTTAGAACTTTGTAAGTGTATTTTGTTTGCGCTTTTGTTACTTCCCTACTTTAAAAAAAAACTATCTTCTACAAAAATCCTATATGCCTCCTCTTTTCTCACCTTTCCTTAAACCAGTATAGTCCAGATCCCAGATTTGCTGACTTCTCGACTCTGTTTTTTGTTGGGAGTGGACCAGACCTTGCAGGGATAGAGGGTAGTCTTGCAGCCTATCAGTGGCAGTGGTAAGCCCTAAACAACCTATCTATCACTAGGGGAGTGTTTTCCAGCTCTAGTTTGCTATGCTATTGGCCATTTTGGGCTGCTTCTATCCCTTTCAACTTCTTGATTTAAAACCCGGGTTTGCGCACCATGCAGCACCACTCAGCTAGGGTTAATCTATTCCAGGTTGGTGCCAGAAAGTTTGCTCTTCAAATTTTCCCTTAGAACTTGCTGTTTTTTCAGCAGTAGCACTAAAATCTGAACCCCTGTGACTAACACTTGCTCTAGTACAGCTAGAAAGCACTAAAGAAGCTGTAAACTAATACAAGCACTAAAATTCAATTGTAAGCACTAAATAACCTAACCTGCAAGTACCTTGCCAAAGTAAGGAAAAAAACAACTCTTGTACTAAAATAGCACCAACCAGGCATGTTCAAGGGTCAGCTTCCGGTGATTTCTCCTATCCACCTAGTGAATCTGGGCATAATGTGGCAATGTAGCAATTGTCTCATGTACACAGACAAACCTCTCCTCCTATCACCAAATACTACAACTTGCCAGAGATGCAATTACATAGCTAAACTAGAAGCAAAGCTGTCTCCAACCAAGACTATGCTAAACAGTCAAGAGGAGAAGGTAAACATCTGCACTACACCTCAAGCAGTTATAGCCCTACAGAACCCTCACCATTATCACCCACACATAGAAACACAAAACCCATATGCGGAGGCCCTTAACATTAACCTACACAAGAAATGTGGACCTCTGAAGCTGATACGCAAGCAAACACCAATTACCACCAAAACGACACAGCTTAGAACACCATTGTGCCACCAAAAAACAGCCCCTAAGGCAAAACAACGTACCAAACACTTTAGTCATCGGAGACTCTTTAGTCAGGCACACCAATGTCCCAATTACCAGGCTGAACAAGGAGAAAGTTACAGTCAGCTGCCTGTCGGGTGCCAGGAGCTGCCACATAATGCATACACTCAAGTCACTCCACAAGTACAAATATGACTCTGTCATAGTCCATGTTGGTGTGAATGACCTGAGACATACCTCCCTGGACTACATGAAAAGAGACATGGAGGAGCTCTCCAATCTTGTAGCCCAGGCAGGTATGACCCTAGCCCTGAGTAGCATCCTGCCATTACCCAGAATGATACCACAGTACAAGGACAAAATGATTGACTTCAACAATTGGCTACGCTTCTGGTGTTATTCTAAGGGGATGCAGTATCTGTCTACCTGGGATGACATAATCGACAGACCACGATGCTTTGCTAGAGATGGCCTGCTCCTGTCACCCTTGGGATTCCGGATACTGGGAAAGGCTCTTGCCACCCCTATAGTGCCTTTTTAGGCAAGGTTCAAAAGACAACTCCACCACTGTAACAGGTAAATGCAAGCAAAATCTGATGGTAATGCTACTCAATGCTAGAAGTCTAAACCTCAAAATGCATTCACTCGAGGCACTTCTAAAAATGGAGAACATTGACATCTGTGCAGTAACTGAGACCTGGTTTAAGGCTCCAGAAAGCACCCTTGAATTACCGGGCTATAACTCATACCACACTTTTTGGCCACCTAACCTGGACCGAAACACTAATGGTGGAGGTGTGTCCATATTCATCAAAGATACCCATGCCTCCAGGCTAGTTGCTCAGCATAATGCATCCGAGATTATCCAAATGCAACTAACTCTGGGCAAGACTGCAATCCAAATTATAACTTGCTACAGATCCCCCATCATGCCCCAGGAGTCCCACTCCACATTTCTTGGAACACTGGAAAATATTAGGGTACAATCCAACACCCATATACAGGGAAAATTCAACTACCCCACCATCAACTGGGAAAACTATTCATGCACTAACTCCTTTGCTCAAAATTTTTTGGAATTCATAAATTCAAAAGTCTTGGATCAACTTATCCACACCCTCACCAGGGGCAGCAATATCCTGGACCTGGTCATTACCAACATGGATGACAGGTGTACCACACCAGAGGTCATCTCTTTGTTGGTCAGATCTGACCACAAGCTAATCAGCCTAGACATCCACATCCCCCCATTAGGGAAACCACAGTAAAATATTTCTCCAAAGCCAACTTCACGCTTCTTAAGACAGAAGTGGCAAACTTCATGACATCCATGCAGTCAGACAATAGAGGTATGACTGCTGAATCCTACACAAAAGCACTTTATAAGAACCTACCCAAGTGCATGGATCATGCTATCCCTAACAGAACCAAGACGCTATACTCCAAAAAAAGGAAGCCAATTTGGTGTTCCTCTGTCATAAACAAGCTCTACAACAGAAGAAAGAAACTGTTGCAAAAAAAGAGTAAGATCCCATGACTGGAAGAACTCCCTGGTCAGCCTCAGTAAGAAGCTGAGATCCCTCATAAAATCCACCAAAGCTAGTTATGAAAACAAAATTGCCACTGATTCTAAAGATAGCCACAAAGCATTCTATAGCCATGTCAAGAATCTCAATGGCAACACTCAGATCTGCTCTGAGTTGCAGCACAATGGCACTATATATACAGAACCAACTGATATTGCCAACATCCTGGCAGATGGGTTCAGTGCTAACTTTATACCCCCACCCCCCAAAGAGCCCATCTCTATACCGGAAGAATGCAAAGATCCTGAAATCATGGCTGCACAGGTACAAATCTCACTCTCCAAAGCCAAGAACACAGCATCTATGGGTCCTGACAACATCCCAGGCTGCATTCTACATGAACTTCAGAATGAACTGGCACCCTACCTAAGCACCATGTTCAATCACAGCCTCACCTCAGGATTTGTGCCCACTGAATGGCATACAGTGACTGTTATCCCACTCTACAAAGAAGGAGCCACCATAGACCCCAGGAACTACTGCCTCATTAGCCTAACGAGCCTAGTCTGCAAGGCCATGGAATGCATCATCATGGAACTTATAAACAAAGACATTGGTAATCTCCAAACTCTGGACCCCACCCAGTTCAGGTTTTTAAAAGGCAGCTCATGTCTCCTAAACCTGATTGACTTCTTTGAAGCAGTCACCAAAGCCGTAGATGAGGGTAAGGTGGTTCACACAGCCTATCTAGATCTCGCCAAGGCTTTTGACACCATCCCCCACTCTGGAATTATAAATAAACTCATGAAGCTAGGCATAAATCTCTATGTCACAAGATGGGTTGCCAACTGGCTCACTGATATAACCCACACTGTGAAAGTAGCAGACTCCAAATCCGACTTCAGACCATTGACAAGTGGAGTACCTCTGGGTTCAGTCCTGTGTCCTCTCCTGTTTGGCATCTAGTTTTCTGAAGTACAGGCTAGCACAGATGGCCTTTGGCTAATGAAGTTTGCAGATGACTGCAAACTGGGAGCCTTAGTTGAGTCCTCAAATGATGTGGACATCCTACAAAAGGGCCTCACGGAGACAGATGCCTGGTGTCAGTGCCATGGCCTCAAGCTCAATGCCAAAAAGTGCATTGTCACCCCCTTTTGTACAAACTCTGTACCCATGAGCTACCACATAGGTGGCAGTCTACTTAACACCGAAAGTGTGATAAGAGACCTTGGGACACAGGTGGACAGTAGCCTCTCCTTTGATAAACACATTGCCACAGTAATCAGGAAATCCTTCTATGTGGCACACCTCATCACAAAAGGCTTCTTATCCAGGAAAAAAGAGGTCTTTGTTCCTCTCTACTCGTCACTCATCAGACCCATTATAGAGTACAATGCCCATTGTGGTATGTACCTCACAAGACATCTACAACAACTGGAAAGACCACAGAAATACCTCACAAAGAGGACTACTGGCCTCAAACAAATGCCCTATGCAGATCATCTCAAAAAACTCCAGCTTTACTCTGTCACGATCTCTGCCTAACATACAAAGCTATGTCAAACCCAGAGCTGTTGGACATGCTTCACCTAAAGAAATTCCAATCCCTCCGAGCTACACGCTCTAGGGACATAAACTTTCTCACCACAATAAACAGGACAAGCTGGAGGGATAGATTCCTGTCTCAGAGACTTCCCATACTCTGGAACAGACTACCTATCTATGTCAGGCAAAGCTCCTCATTAGCTGTCTTCAAGAAAAATCTTGATGATTGGATGGGAAATAGGAAATTCACCCCGGGGATCACCTCTGTGGCTCAGCTCGACTGGGGCACAGATAAATAATTTTCTTGGGTGGCGAAAACCAGGGTACCTTTTTGGCTAGGCTTGTACAGGCTCTAGGGCCAATAGCCTAGTACCCACCTATGGACCTATGAACCTATGAATAAAATTTTCAAAAGCTAGTTACAAAAATAAAATTGCCAAAGATTCAAAAGACAACCACAAGGTATTCTATAGTTATGTCAAGAATCTAAATGGCAATGCTCAGATCTACTCTGAGTGGCATTAAATATACAGATCCCAAGGATATTGCCAATATCCTGGCAGATCGATTTAGTGCCAGCTTCACCCCCCTCTCACCCCCTAAAGGGCCCATCTCAATACCAAAAGATTGCCAAATTCCATTAATGACAGCCACACAGGTAGAAACCACACTCTCCAAAGCTAAGAATACTGCATCCATGGGGCCAGATGACATCCCGGGCTGTGTACTACATGAACTAAAAAATGAATTGGCACCTCACCTAAGTGTCATGTTTAATCATAGCCTTAGCTCAGGCTTCATGCTCACTGAGTGGTGCACAGCTACAGTTATACCACTCCACAAGGGGGGATCCACCTTGGATCCTGGGAACTACCGTCCCATCAGTCTGATGAGCCTGATCTGCAAGGGCATGGAATGCATTATCACGGAACTTATAAACAAAGACATTGGCAGCCTTCGAACACTGGACCCAACCTAGTTTGGGTTCGTGAAGGGCAGACCTTGTCTCCTGAACCTGATTGACTTCTTTGAATGAGTCTCCAGAGCTGTGAATGAGGGTAAGGCAGTCCACACAGCCTATCTGGACCATGCCAAGGCCTTCAACACTACCCCCCACTCTAGAATCATAGATAAACTTGCTAAGCTAGCCATAAATTACTATGTCACTCGATGGGTTGCCAACTGGCTTACTGACAAAACCCAGACTGTAAAAGTAGCCGACTCCAAATCCAGCTCCAGACAAGTGACAATTGGAGTACCTCAGGGTTCAGTCCTGGGAATGCTCGTTTGGCATGTACTTCTCTGAAGTGCAGGCCAACACTAAGGGACTCTGGCTAACAAAGTTCGCAGATGACTGCAAACTGGGAGCCACTATTGAATCCACAAATAATGTGGATATTCTACAAAAGGGCCTTACAGAAACAGATGCTTGGTGCCACAGCCATGGGCTCAAGCTTAATGCCAAGAAATGTATAGTTATCCCCTTTGGGAAAAACCATGTACCCATGAATTACCACATAGGTGGCAGTACACTAAATGCCGAAAATGTGATGAGAGACTTAGGGACACAGGTGGACAGTGGTCTCAACTTTGATAACCACATCACCACAACAGTCAGTAAATCCTTTTATGTAGCACACCTCATCACTAAGGGTTTTTCATCCAGAAAAAAGGAGGTCATTGTCTCACTGTACTCATCCCTCATTAGACCCATTATCGAGTATAACGCCCCATTTGGTATGTACCTCACAAGACATCTGCAACAGCTGAAAAGGCCTCAGAAATACCTCATTAAAGAATCACAGGCCTAAAGCAGATGCCATATGCTGACCGTCTAAAAAAATCCAGCTATACTCTGTGGCATATCGTCTACTCAGAGGCGATCTCTGCTTAACATACAAAGCCATGTAAAACCCTGAGCTGTTGGACATGCTCCACTTAAAGAAATCCCAATCCCTCAGAGCCACATGCTCCAGGGATCTAAACCTCGTCATCACAATGAATAAAACATGCTGGAGGGATAGGTTCTTAACCCAGAGACTCCCCATACTCTGGAATAGACTGCCCATACATGTCAAGCAGAGTGTCTCCTTGGCCCTCTTCAAAAGGAACCTTGATGATTGGATGGGAGATAGGAAATTCACCTCAGTTATCATGTCAGTCGCCCTGCTAGACAGGGGTCCAGGGAAGTAAAATTTGTGGGAAGAAATATCCAGGGAATTGTTATGGCTATGCTTGTATAGGCCCTAGGGCCGATAGTCTAGTACCAACCAATGAACCTATTAAAGGACAACAGTGATGTTGATGATTTGCACTTCTACATGTTCTTAATTTTTGTGTAATTCTGGGTCTTGCACTTAATGACCCTCAGTATTGTAAGCAGTGAATCATGACAGGTTTGTGTGTTGCCATTTCAGTGAGTTGTAAAATGTTTATAAAGGTATTTGAGTGTTATTGTGATTGTGAAATTTCCTTATTTCAGCATAGGCTTCACATTTCAAGGAGTTTTCTCCAGCAAAATCTTCAAAGTCTTGGTGGTGGTGAATCTGATTGTCCATTTGCTGTAAAGACCACCCTCACAATGGTCCACTGAAAAATATCTTTGTCAACAAAGTTTAAGAGTTGGACAATGATTTTTGTCAACTAAATTGGGACAATGATGGAAATATTGAGATCCTTTGAGTTTTTCCACAATCAGTTGGTGTGACAGAAGGTTTAATACCATAACAAGGTTCAAGGAATTTGGCAGTGCCTTGACCTACTCTTAGCAGTCTAAATGCAGATTATTCCTTCATTGCTGATTCTCTGGATCTTCAGTTTTAGGTGACTGAGAGCCTTGTAACTGTTATTCAGATGACATACTGACTTGACAGCCCTGTATCTAAGTCACTTTAATTGTGCCAATTCAGTAAATGTTGTTAGCAAGACCAATTTGTAATTGTCTGCCTATAAAGTGCACACTGTTTTTAACACAACACTGTCCTGCACTATCTGAGTGACTATGGTTATAAGTCTATCACTTTTATCAACAATGGTTTTGCTTGGTTTAATTTCTTCAATTATTTTGGGTTTCCAATACCATGATGGAAATGGACTCAATTGTTAAGTCAAGGTATGATTACAGTTCAAGAAATCAGTATTATTTCAGTCTTTAATGTTAGTGAATACTGCACTTCTCAGCACCCACAATGTGCCCAGAATTGAATGCTTCTGTAATTCATGTGGCTTTACATGTTTTGGAAGAATAAAGTATGACTGCAAATTATTTCTTATTAGACCCATTGCTGCTACTACTATTGAAACTGTCTGGGTATCTTTCTTCCCATTGCCCTAGATTCTGTCTGTAAATCCTGGTATTTTATGACTCTGTGTCTTGTCCATAAGACCCTGTAATCACTCGGTGTAGCAATTTCAATGATTAATGACACTTGTGTCTCTTTTTATGGACTACTTTATCTGTCTTTTTCGCATGTATTTTTTGAACTATTGGTAACAGGTGATCACATCCGTACCTCTCAATTGTCCAGATTTTCGCAGAATGTCCAGATCTGTGACTCATATTATTGACCTTTTCCTCAGAAAAATGTGTGGTTTTCTGGCAAATCATTTGAGCTTCAGACTTCATATCCTTCAGAAAAATGTATGCTATCACATATTCTGTTGTTCTAGCAACTTTCTAAGTTTGTAAGAGCAATATTTAAAATCTTTCCCTATTTTTGGGCCTTTGAACACCCCCCCCCCCCGGTATTTTAAGCTTTGTCCAGATTTCTTGGGCGAAGAGGTTGAGATATAAACTTCATCATTCTCTGTAATGCTTTATGGTTTGATTTTCAAATACTTCTCAGCTACTTCTATACTGTAGGCTTTGTACAATCCCCAATACAATGGTTTGGCACATTATTGTGCCTTTCAGTATAGCCCACTGTCATGACTGTATCACACACAGCAACAAGATGTTCAACTGTTTACAGTTTGTTTTTACAAAACCTGTATTTGTTTCTCTCACCTTTTCAATGGACTTTGTAAAGCAATGTTTACATAGTCCACTGTCTTGGGCTGTCATCATTACCCTTTCATCATTTGCTTTTAGTCCACCACTTTTTAACAATTCCTGTGTCAAACCTTGGTCAACACGAGGTTGTTTCAGGAGATCTCTGTACTTGCCACTATATTTATGGATTTTCCAATTTTCTTTCTTGACCCTTTTACTTATATTCTTTCTTTATTTTATTTTGGCTCAGTTGCTGTCAGATTTTTGTCTATTTCTGGTTTGGTTTCCATGCGGTGGTGGTGCTGCGGTAGTGTCGTCGCCTCACAGTAAGACGTTGTCCTGTTTGATTCTCAGTTAGAGCATCTTCTGTGTGGAGACATGCATGAATGGGCGTACCTTCACTGAAGGTTGTGTGTCAGAGCCAGCAACTCGGTATGTAAAAATCTACTGCCAATCATTAGCGGACCGGAGTTCCGCTGTGGCGACCCCTAACCGGGAAAAGCCGAAAGACACAACAACAACAACCAAAATGCAACTGCTAAACTAAGCAGATATGTCGTCTTAGACTTGTTCTCCTCATGTATTATAGCTTTCACAATGTTTGGATCTGGTGATGGCAGCAGATATGTTTGCAGCCATGATTGCTTATCTACACATATAATCAGTTTGAGGAGGCCAATACCACTTTCAGAATAGGGAATAGATAATCTTGGTATACACTGATTTTTCTATATCATTTTATAAACATGAAATATTTTCTTGTTTACCTGCCCAGCTAATCCAGTACTGTTTAGGGCCAATTATCCCAAAATTATGAGTTAGAACAGGAAGATCAAACTGATTTATGGTTTGGACTTTATCCCTGGATGTCAGTTTTCTTCTGAAGTATTATTTGCTGAATTTATTCTTATTTGTTCATTTTGTACTGCAGATCCTTCACCTGTTCCCAAATATTTATTCACTCCCTCCTGCTCAAGTTCCTTTACAGCACACTCCTGTCCTAGAGTGATGTTTTCTTTGTGCTGCCGCTTTCCAGTTATAAATGATGCTTTGGCACATTTATCAAGACCACATGCATTCCTATATCATCTGAAAAAAATGTTAACCATTTGTAGTTATGTTTTCAACTCCTCATCTGATGAGCTATACGGTTTTGTCCTACAAAAAAGGTAGATAAGAAGTCTTTAAACAAGGTTAGATTCTGTGAGTCAGATTGTAACCATAGCCTAATCTGTTAAATAAGCAGTTTAATGGGTTAAGGGCAAAACAAAACAGCAGAAGTCACAAAGAATCACCCTGGAATATCACACTTTGAATTTTTATGCCTAGGTTAATAACTTTCCCTTTGTCATGGCTTAAATGCAAAGTGGTTTATTACTGTTTCATGTTCACTGCAATGCAATTAATCAATGTAGAGTGTATCTTATACATCTGTAGGCATTCATTGGTTAATAGGAAAGTACTAGGCTAGCAACCGTTTTGGACCATTGAAAGCCTAGCCAGTTTCTCTTTCCAAGGTGAGAATCAAACCCTGCACATTGCATCTGTAAAGCAAATACCTAACTATTACACCAGAACTCCCCCCAAAGGATTTGAACCATGCACCTTTCATAGGTTCATAGGTTCATAGGTTCATACTAGGCTATCTGCCATAGGGCATTTATAAGCCTAGCCAGAATGTGTTTGGCTTTCGCCACCCATTTTAAATTTATTTTGCTATGCCCTTTTTCGAGGTTAGTATACTGTGCCTCTGTCTAACAGTGACACAGAAGTGATAACCGGGGTAAACCTATGATCTCCCATCCACTCATCAAGATTCCTCTTGAAGAGAGTCAATGAGGGACTCTGCCTAACCTAGACTGGGATTTTATTCCAGAGTGAAGGGAGCCTCTGGGTTATGAATCTGTCCCACCAGCATGTCCTATTTATTTCAGTGCTGAGGTTCAAGTCTCTCGAGCACGTAGCTTGATGGGATTTGGATTTTCTGAGGTGCAGCATGTCCATTAATTCTGGGTTGGACATGGCTTTATACGTTAGGTACAGATCGCCTCTGAACAGGCGATATGCCACTGAGTAGAGCTGGAGTTTCTTTAACTGGGCAGCATATGGCATCTGTTTGAGCCCTTTGATCCTCTTGGTGAGGTACTTTTGGGGTCTTTCCAGTTGCTGCAGGTGTCTGATAAGGTACATCCCAAAAGGGGCATTGTACTTAATTATGGGCCTGATGAGAGATGAGTAAAGAGGCAGGATGACCTCCCCTGATCTAGATGTGAATCCCTTCATGATTAGGTGGGCTATATAAAATGTTTTTCTAACCACTTTGGCTACGTGGTTGTCAAATGAGAGATTGCTATCAACTTGGGTCCCCAGGTCCCTAATTACTTCTGCTGTACTTAATGGATTACCACCTATGTGGTAATTTGTGGGCACTTTGTTTTTGCCAAAGGGGATGACTATACACTTTTTGGCATTTAGCTTGAGGCCATGGCTTGGCACCAGTTGTCTGTTTCTATGAGGCCCTTTTGGAGGATGCTTGTGTCGGCTGGAGAGTCGATTATGGCGCCCAGTTTGCAGTCATCTGCGAACTTGGTCAGCCACAGTCCTTCCGTGTTGGCCTGTACCTCCGAGAAATATATACCGAACAAGAGAGGTCCCAGGACTGAGCCTTGTGGGACACCACTTGTAACTGGTTTGGAGTCTGACATGGCTCCAGCAATTCTAACCATGTGGGTTCTGTCCTTGAACCAGTTTGCAATCCATCTAGTGACATAGGGGTTTATATTTAAGCTGGTGAGCTTATCTATAATGCCCAAGTGGGGTATTGTATCGAAGGCTTTGCGAGGTCCAGGTAGGCTGTGTGGACCACCTTCCCTCGTCAATGGCCTTGGTGACTGTTTCAAAGAAATCAACCAGGTTTAAGAGGCAGGATCTGCCCTTAACAAAGCCGAACTGGGTAGGATCCAGTGTCTGTAGGTCCCCAATATCTTTATTTATGAGGTCCATGATGATCCTTTCCATAGCTTTGCAGACCAAGCTAGTCAGGCTTATGGTGCGATAGTTTCCAGGATCCGTTGAGGCACCACCTTTATGGAGAGGGACCACTGTTGCTGTACGCCACTCTTTGGGCACATATCCTGTAGTAAGACTGAGATTGAACAGTAGTTTTATGTTTGGGTTTAGCTCTTCTTGGAGTTCATGTAGGACACAGCCCGGGACACCATCTGGTCCCATTGATGCTGTGTTTTTTGCTTTGGAGAGGGCGGCTCTTACCTGAGAATCTGAGATGTCAGGGGGGCAGCACTCTGCTGGGATAGATATTTGCCCTTTTGGTGGGGAGGGGGGGAGAAGTTTGCGCTCAACCTGTCAGCTAGGATGTTGGCAATGTCTGTGGGTTCAGTGTATTTCTTGTCATTTTGGACTAATTCTGAGCATATCTGGGAATTACCACCCAGGTTCCTAACATAACTAAAGAAAGCCTGACTGGTTATGCCAGTACTGAGTTGAGAGAGTTTAGCCTCCAGTTTGGCTATATGGTTGCATCTCTCACATGTGTTGGAATTTGTTGGGAGGAGGAGAGGGTTGTCTGTGTACTTGAGGCAGTTATAACATTGCCTCAAGATTCCCAAATTCACCAGCTGGACTGGAGAGGAGATTGACAACTGACCTTTGGGCATGCTAGAATAATATTGGGAATTCCTTAATAATTGAAAACAAGGGCCAGTGGGGAGTGAGGGTGTAGTGCTTTTAATTTTTAGTGCTGACTTATATAATTGCTTTAGTGAGCAAGTGTCAGGTAACTTAAGTGCAATGTGTTACAGGTAACTTAAATGCAAAAACGACAAACAGTAACTTTCTTTCAGGTGAAACAAGGAAATAAGTACAGTAAGCAATGCAGATATCACTAGTGATCCACAGAAGCACTGAGAAGCTGCGTATTAGGTGGAATTAGTGTTCCAGGGAAATAACAAGCAAACAAACAACAAGCATATAAACAAAGCTAGATTCAGCAGGCCTGGATCTAGTCTATGCTACAGCAAACAAGGTGTACCAATTTCAGTAAGATACAGTTCAAATATTCAGGCACTATAAACCTTTAACCAGAAATTCCCAGCTAAGAAGGGCAGAGTCCAGCCTCTTCGCCCACAAGAGTGCAGACCATGAACCTTCTTAATGTAAAATAACTGGCCTGAAGCCCAAGTGCTTAAACCAGAACTAATACACTTTAAGAATAACAGATACTGGGCTCTCAGTCAGCAGTTCCCAACTTAGAAGGATGAAAGCTACCTGTCCTGCCACCACAGTGCATGCCACAAACCTTCCTAATGTAAAACAACTAGTCTGAAGCCCAAGTGCTTAATCCAAAAGACTTAGAATGATAGCTACACTTTAATCAAGTTACTACCAAGCAGTAATAAATACAATTGAATACTTTAGAGAATGCCTAGATTAGTGCTCAAGTTACACAAACAAAGCTAGATCCAGCAGGCCCGAATCCAGTCTATGCCACAGCAAACAAGGCGCACCAACTTCAGTAAGAAGCAGATCAGATATGCATGCACTATAAGCCTTTAACCAGAAATTCCCAGCTCAGAAGGGCAGAGTCCAGCCTCTCCTCCCACAAGTGTGCAGACCACAAACCCTCTTAATGTAAAATAACTGGCCTGAAAGCCCAAGTGCTTAAACCAGAATTAATACACTTTTAGAATAACAGACACTGAGCCCTCAATCAGCAGTTCCCAACCTAGAAGGATGTAAGCTACCTGTTCTGCCACTACAGTGCAGACCACAAACCCTCTCAGTGCAAAACAGCTGGTCCAAAGCCCAAGTGTTTAAACCAAAAGGCTTAGAATGAGTTACACCAAGCAGTAATAAATACAATTGAGTACTTTTAAGATGATGCAAAAGTAAAATAAAGTAGGTAGAAACACAAGTACAGTAAAAGCAGATGATTTTTTTTTTTTTTCTGAACAAGTGCTGAGATGAAATAAACATATTTGAGTGCTGAAACTAGAAAACTGGCTAGTTATAAGAAAAAAAAAACTAAGCTAGAAGGCTTCCCCCCAACACAGAAGGGCTTGGGGGCTCAGAAGCCTACAAATAGTCTATACCACTTAACAGGAAAGGCAAGAAACAAGCTTAATTTTTTTTTCTGTTTCCCAGATGCTCTCTTTGTACACAGTAGGAGTGCCTGAAATCAGAATATGATCTCACTGCACTCAGTTGAGTGAGCAAATGAAATGGGTCCAAAAGGAGTATCCAAACACAAATTTACAAGAGGGGTGGGCAGTTTCAAGGCCACTAAGATTAACACCAAAACAAAAACAGGGAGGGTGGATGGGACTAATTGAAGAGCAGAGTCAAAACTTCCAGTTCAGTTAATATTCCTGCAACACAGTCAAACTCAATTTAAATACTGTATTTTTTTGAAAAAAAAGTGCAGATAAAGGTACTTAAATTCTCTTATATGTCCAGCTGAATACAGCAAGTTCTTAGCCGGCCAAAGCTGAGGCCATAGTAAACCTCAGCATTAACCAGTTGTCCTAACCGATTCCCTTATCCATGAATGTGGAATGCTTTCTCTGTAATTTATCTGTGCCATACTTAAATTCTTTCCCTTTTTACAATTCTGTATTACAGCTTCATTTAGCAACATAGGTTCATAGCTTCATAGGTTCATAGCTGTGTACTAGGCTAATGGCCCTGGGGCCTTTACAAGCCTGGCCCATAGGATTACCCTGGCATTGTGCCACCCAACCTTAGTTCCCAGTGCTTCTGTCAAGTAAAGCCACTGGAGTGATGCCTGGTGTGAATTTTCTATTTCCCATACACTCATCAAGACTGGTGAATTTTCTATTTCCCATACACTCATCAAGACTGCTCTTGAAGAAGGCCATTGAGGTGCTCTGCTTGACATGTATGGGAAGTCTATTCCATAGCATGGGCAGTCTCGTGGTTATTAACCTGTCCCTCCAGGATGTTCTGTTGATTATGGTAATGAGGTTGAGGTCTCTGGAGCATGCGGTGCAGAGGGATTGGGATTTCTTTAGATGTAGCATTTCTAACAGAGCTGATTCAGACATGGCTTTGTAAGTCAAGCAGAGATCACCTCTAAGTAGGTGATATGAGACAAAGAATAGTTGCAGTGTTTGTAGTCTGTCCATATAGGACAAATGTTTAAAGCCTAGGATCTTCTTTGTGAGGTATTTTTGTGGCCTCTCCAGTTGTTGCAGGTGTCTAGTGAGGTAAATGCCAAATGGGGCAGTGTACTCAATGATTGGCCTAATGAGGGAAGAGTAGAGAGAAACAATGACCTCTTTCTTTCTGGATGCAAAACCCTTAGTAATGAGATGTGCCACATAGAAGGACTTTCTGACCACAGTGGCAATGTGATGGTCAAAAGAGAGGTTCTGTCAACCTGTGTTCCCAGATCTCTTATAACACCTTCTGTGTTCAGTGGACTACCATTGATGTGGTAATTCATGGGAATCATGTTTTTCCCAAATGGGATGACAACACATTTTTTGGCATTGAGCTTAAGGCCATGGTTCTGACACCAGTCAATGGTCTCAGTGAGCCTTTGTTCCCAATGACTGTCTTTTGTTACTCTTTTATTTTAGTGACATAATTATTTTTTTTCTAAATGAGTATAAACTCTGCCTGCATCAATTCAGGTAGATAATCTGTATATTTTCAGAAGGCAAGTTACTGGTCTACTATAGTTTTTAGAATGTCTTGCATGTTAACTGTTAAGAAGGAACATCATTTTTCCTGTTGTTAACCAGGTTGCTGTCTCTTCAGGATGCATATGTAAACAATTCTTACTCATGGATAAATTGTTGTGTAAAGATATCCATGCCTTTAGCCAGAAGTTAGATATTGCATCTTGTCCTGGACGTTTCTATTTGGGTGTTTTTCTTAATTTTATCTCAATTTCTCTGGCTGTTATTTCATCCCATTCCATATACTCTAAATTTGACCTCCTTAACCTTTTTATAATACTATCCATTCAGTATCTTTGTTTTGTTCAACATAAAGGAAACAAATTGCAAGAGTCCAAAATATGTTAATTTTGGTGGTGTTTCTATTCCTTTTGCTTCCTACTTCTCTATACACCTTTTGGGTTATCACTGAATTGCTTATTTTGTACTTATCTTTTATATTTATCTGTATATCTTCTAAGTTTGTTTTTTTCTGCTCATGATGATGTTTTAGGTTGGCAATAGTATATGACAGATTCTGGTCTGTTTTGATACTCTATGTTGCTTCTACCACATATCTTTCTAAGTATTTTTGATAATCTATTCTGTTTTCTATATTCTTCCAACAGTGATATTTCTTGTCTTAATTGCTTTATAGTTTTCTATATTTGATGCTTCCATGGTGGCATCTTACTTGTTCCTTTTCTTTCCTTTGTTACTCTATGTTTTTGTGGTAATGCATTATCCATTATTAGTTTAGCTGCTCAGCAATATATTGTATTTATTTCTGTCATATCACATGAATTTCTCTTAATAGTTCTGATTACTGTATTGATCTGTTTTACCTATCTTCTATCATGTTGAGTCTTATTTACTTTCTGTAATCTATTTATCATACTTCTAACATTTTGGGTCTTATTGACTTTTTGTAATCTATTTCTTTCATTGATCTTACTATGTCCATCCATCTATTAAATCAAGCAACTCTTCCCTTAGAATTAGATCATTTTCTTTTAAATTGTGGGCACCTTATTTGTTCTCACTTTCCTGCAAACATTCTACATAAAGTTCTATAACATTGTCCTGTTACATATTCTCTTCAGTTGCATCCTGCATCATCCATTCGTCTTTCATATGTGAACTCAATGGCCTATCAACCTACAACATTGAGTGCATCTTTTTCACTGGTTTCCTACTGAAAGCTTCAGAAAATCTGCATGTGGCAAATGATCAGATGCTTCCCATTCTACCTGTTTCTCTTTAATTTGGGAACTTGTTGTTCAGTCATGCTATGAAGTTACCAAAGATGGATTTTCCACAACAAATATTTCACTTTGCAGGTAATCCATAACTTCAGTTTCTAGTTCTTTAACTTCTCCATTATTAATCCTCTTTTTATACTCCCCCCTTACTTTTCTTATTTTTTGTATTGTGAAATTTTTCATAACTGGATACCTTTGTCTGTATTTCTCTACAAATATTCTTGGTGCTGCTTTTTTGTATTGATTTGTTTGGCTTTCTGCTTTGCATAAACATTGCACCATATCATATCTCCCTTTCTTTCCCATGTTCATGTTTTTTATTATACTTTTTAAAAATCTCTAAGTTTTGTTCTTTATATTTTTGCACTTCTTCAGTCACCAATTTTTCAGATTGGCACAAACATTCTTGGTCTATATAATGTTTTGCACAGATGTGTTGTATTGACGAACACAAATTTGCATTTGAAGGTTTTGACAGTTTTCTTGAGCAATTATTTTTCTTTCCTCTAATTTCTCTCTTTATCTTTTTGTATATCTTCTATCTGGAAATTCTGGGCTTCTTCATTAATAGTAACAATACATAATTTCTTTCTTATCCTCAGTTGTCCACTGTATCATGTTTATGGCTCTTTTTTGGCCTCTCAATTTTTGTGTTTTTTTATGAACCACTACTTCCTTCTACAACAGGGCATTAACATATGTTTTAAGTCTAAAACTATGGTAAACTTAATGAGCAAAAATGAAACACTGGACAACTAAATTCTGCTAAGGTTTTATTAACAGGGTGAGAGCATTAAATATTTCTAAAAACAACAGTCTAAATTCTAGAGCAAGATGACTCACTTTCAAATTGTCGTGTGAACCCTGGTTAGTGTTTCCTTGGACAATGATCACACTTAAGTGGATTTAATATCAAAACTCATAAGTGTAAATTCTGCATGTTCAACCATTTTCTGTGGCCAATAAGGGGGAAGCACTTACCATTTTACACTTTTCAGCATAGGGCCAGCATTTATTGTAGTGACTAGTATGATCACAAAGGCAAAGTTCACTGCTAAAGTTGTATTTGGATGAAAGGGTGGTCAAAGTGGCTTCTTTCCTAAATGATAAAAGGTGTAGAACACATTCAGGGGGTTTCAGTGTGCAGTGCAGGCCTGGTGCAGGTAGTGGATCCTTAATCCAGAGTTTCACTGAAGCAAGTACTCTGCCTGTCAGTACAGGACAATTGCGGCACAAATCTCACTATTAAATGTTGTAGCACTAAGTGAGCATCAACTATGAGTGAGGAAATGGTTAAGTGAAACAGGTTGTTTGCATGATTCACAGCAGTAGCAATGGAAGGTGCTGAAGAGGACTTTTGAGAAGGATTTGGTAAATAATAAGGTTATGTGAAAAAGTAAAAGGAAATACTTCATAAGGAGACAGGTTGTTACTTCTTTGATGGGCCCTCCACCTCAGTGACATAGTCAGTGACATTTTTAATTTCAAGATAGCAAATGGATTGAGTGGTGGTCAAAATAATTCAGCACAGAGTTGCAAATATATAATAGAACATAGGTGGGAGATAAGGAGGATTTCATATGGCACAGTGGGTTAAGGCTGTGAACTGTAGTTTCTGTGGCATAGGTTTTTCCCTCAACCTTCATGTGCCTACTGCCTGATCTTGAGCAAGTCTTTTTAACCATACAGTGCTGAGGGACAACTGGGAATTTGGGCTTGGCTCCTCAACAGTTGAGTGCAAGCCTATTTACTACCTATACTCTTAGTAGGAGAAGGAAAGGAAGAATTGTCCATTCATGCAGAAACAACCAGATGAGGGATATATGTATTTATTTTTTATTTTCTTATTATTGTTTTATTTGACTGGTAAGGGAGTAAAGAGTTCAAAAGGAAGTATGTAGCTAAATAAAGGAGGCTGAAGAATGGTAAAAACTGACTGCCCAGAGAATTCACAACAGCAGAACTGGAGTGCTGGTTGGTTGGTTGGTTGGTTGGTTGGATGTTAGTCCACCTATGAAAAATAGTAAAGGAAGGTGGTGGCAAGGAATGAACTCAAGAAATCATCTGTTAAAGTAAACATAGAGGCATGTTGTCTATGTTGCACATGTGTGAGATCATAGCCATGCAAAGGGCTTGAAAAATACAGAAAACTTAATGCGGAGGGACTCAAATGGTCAAAAGCATGAAGGATGGGATAATACTGACATGAACACTAAACAAAATATAAACTGATTATGTTCTGCCATTGTAAAGCATTAATAAAGCCTTGAAAGGTAGCTAGAAAGGAATGTGATCTCTGGTGGATGAATGTTACTGAGTAGCCAGGGAATGGCTAAGTTTTCCTTGCAGGATAGCCTTTCCTTTAGTATGGTTGTTCTGCATCATTTATTATGATGACTCAAATAAACTACTCTGATCTTACATTCATACACTGTCTTAACATCACATTACCTTTATATTTCCCCTGTATTATTTTGCTGTGACTTACTGTGGTTCTTCCTCCATCTCTTTTTTGTATAACAAGTGCTAACTTTAATACAGATACCAGTACTTAATTATGCTACTCTTCAACGTATCCTCTATTTTCTTGCTGTACCATCTGTCATCATATCATGACTCAGTAATATCTCTCAATATCTCTCCAACTCTGTCCCAACCACCTATCCATATTTCCTCTTTACACTCTCCACACATTGCACCAAACCTATTTAATATTGCCACTCACCTTTATTCCAAATATAGACTGATCAACTGCACTTCAACTCAAACCAAAACAAAATTAAGTGCAAGAATCCCCAATATGCTAAAATCCTTCAAGGAGGAGATATACGCCCTAATCTTGGCCCCAACTATCACAATGAACACAAAGCTAATTCCCTCCCACACACTTCTGTAACCAAACAACATCCATTCCACAACTCTGGTGATCTAAGTTTTGCTGCAATAAATGTTAGAGGTATAAGAAACAAAAAATGCTGAATTACATGTCTGTATTTCCCAGTATAAGCTTGATGTTCTTGCTGTAACTGAAACTTGGCTTAAACCCACCATAAATGACTTTGAAGCTATACCTTCTGGCTATATAATCCATAATGACCATATAAAAGAGGAAAAGTGGTGTTATTTCTTTAATATTTCCCAATACCTACCACATTACCCCTTACAGCAAACCAACACCAAAATTCAGTTCAGCAGAGCTTATTTCTTTCCTCAAAATAAACAGTTATAAACACATATGTATTACTGTCCTTTATATCCTTCCTGGTAACAATAATGCTATACTGGATGATAACCTACATTGGATATCCATAACACTTCCATAAGAAATAATACTATAAGGTAATGTGAATGTCAGTTGGTTGGATATAAACTCTAACTCCCCTATATCTACCATGAACTTATATGGTTTCACACAACTGACAGCCCCACACATTATAGCAATACATCAAATTCTCTATTAGATAGGATCCTAGTATTAGACCCTAGCCAATACTCCATCAGAGGTACAATGTCAGTTTCTCTCAGTGATCATTTTCCAATCCATACGACTAGACATCTCACACATACAGTTAAACAGCATATGTATAAAACATATTACCTTTCCAAGTTTAACCCAGAACTGTTCATTACTACATTATCATCTATTAACTGGAACTTCTGAAAAATCATTAGATGATGCTGTAATTTAATTCAGTACAACTTTCCTAAATATCCTAAATATCCTTGCACCACCTAGAAGGAAGAGACTGAAAGCAAATAATGCAATTTGGTGATCCAGAAAAGTAGAATATTAATGCATGATAGAGAAAAGGCATGGAAAGAATTGTAAAAATATAGAACATCTCAATATCTTGAAAACTTCAGAAATCTTCGCAATCAGACTAAAAAGCAAATAAATGAAAGCAAAAAACTACACTATAATAACTTTCAGAATAATACTAAATACAACCATAATAAATTTTGGATATTCATTAAAGATATCTTATATCCCTGCTAAAAATTCAACCCAAACCCCTGTCAAGATATCTCATAACTCTAAACTGCAATACAGTTTAATTCTTATTTTATGGATAGTATAGCAACTCTAACTAATAATTTCTCAACATCTAATCCCTTCCCTGCTCAACAGCCACATATTACAACATCCACGTTAACCTTCAAACCTGTGCCCACATCCTATATAAAACTACTCTTAAACAAACTTAAACCATGCTTTCTTCAGCTGATGACCTACAAGCCAGTGTCTAAAAACAGCAGCCAACAGCATTGCCTATGCTGCCTCAATCCTCATAAATAGGTCTATCCAGGAATCCCACATTCCCTGTCTCTAGAAAAAGTCACACATTATACCTCTGCACAAAGGAGGAAATGCAGCAGACATTAATAACTTTAGGCCTATAACGATCTTATCTCCCCTCACCAAAATACTTGAACAATGTATTCAAAAAAAATTGCTAGACTATCTCCTGCAGGAAGAACTCCTATCCCCTACACGACATGGATTCTTTCCTTCCCATAGTACTAGCACTGCCCTTATAACCTATATAGATACTGTCAATAAAGCTAGAGATAATGGCAAACTAGTCTCTTATTCCTAGACTTGTCTAAAGCTTTCAACATAGTTTGTCATAGCAAACCACTACTTTAGTTGTCCTCATTAGGTCTCTTTCAGCCCACCCTTCTGTGGTTCCAAAGCTACCTGTCCAATAGGTATCAGTCAGTAAAATGGCACTTCACGCTCTCTCCTTACCTCCCAGTCACCACCAATTGCACCACAAGGCTCTATCCTAGGTTCCCTCCTTTATAAGAATTTCACCTACACCCTTTAAACTTTCACACAATAAGCCACTTAATACAATGCACAGATGATTCCACTCTCATTTGCACATTTGACAACGTGGCACACCTGAAAAAAAATACTCAGGAAGTTCCAACAGCCACTGAAACATGGCTTCATATTTCACAACTCAAGCTCAATCCAAAAAAAGACCAAGCTACTACTTTTTCCCTAAATCCATCTCTCATGAAAAAAACAAAAATTTCAAGTCCTCTCTCTTTTTTTTCAAATATTTTATTGATTTTCAAAAAGGCAAAACATAATTTCTACTAGAATACAAATGAAACGAAAGACAAACTATATACAATATGTACATATGGCCTATCTGAAAAAAATGAGAATAACTTAGAGTTAGAGAGAGATAGTTACACATAACAAGAAATCAGTGTAATTTCTCCAAGTACTAAGAAGATGTGGAGATCTTTAAAGTCTCAATGAGAGAAAAAATTTTCTTCCAAGGATTGTTGATCCTCTCTCTTGATAATACAACCATTGAAGTTCCTTCTCATAGCAAATTATTAGGAGTGGCAGTGAATGATAATCTAACATTTTAACTGAATATACAAAATTGCATAAGAAAAACTCATCAAAAACTAGGGATGCTTTACAGAGCCAAAAACTTTCTCACCGATGCAACTAAAACTACACGTGCCACTACTTATCTCCTCCCCATTCCTCTTTATGGTGCTCCCATCCTTACTAACCTCCAAGCTTCACCAAAATTAAAACTTGAACAATGCTATAACAGTCAAGGTGTCCCACAGGGCTCTATACTAGGCCCTTACATGTTTAGATTGTATCTTTCAGACCTTAATTTCTTATTAAAGAATTTCTTATTTCATCGGCGGTGTTCTACAGTCTATATGCTGACGACCTGAAATTGGGTAAACTGATTACAAGTGTTACAGATAAGGCATGTCTGCAAAATAATTTGACTAAATTGACCATTTGGGCACAAGAGAATAATATGTTGATAAATACATCAAAAACTAAGCATATGAGATTTGGGAGACATAAACCGAAAGATGAATATTTAATACAGCACACAGTGATTGAAACTGTAGACTCATTTAAGGACCTTGGTATATGGGTAGATTCAGCTTTGAGTTTTTCTAATCATATCAGCCAATTGGCTAATGATAGTTATAGAACTATAGGTTGTATAAAAATATGTATAAAGTCTAGGAAATCAAACATAATGAAGTCATTGTTTGTTAGTTACATTAGACCTAAACTTGAGTATGGAATAACAATATGGAAACCCTATAGGAAAACAAGCATGAGTAAACTGGAAAGAGTACAGCAGAAATATACTAAGGGCATCCATGGATGTGAAAATCTAAGTTATTATAAAAGACTAAAATATCTGAACTTGCAAAGTGTCTCTTACAGATATTTAAGAGGAGATCTTATTCAGGTATATAGGGCATTTAGGGACAACTACCTCTGGGAATGTTTGGAGTTATCAAAAAGTACTAGAGAATTGTCATATAACCTATGTAGAAGATTCTATGGGAATGAGAAGTGTACTAATTGGTTCTCTGACAGAGTAGCTGATGCTTGGAACAGACTACCTAATTACATTAAAGCAAGTACTAGTTTAGATATTTTTAAGAACAGCCTGGACATTTATTACGGGAACAATTTTTTTGTCATATTGGAAGCTAGAAGGGTTTTAATGCCCGTGCTTGAAACATTTGTATGTATGTATGCATATATGTATGTATAACACTCAATTTGCAGAACATAGCCCTTTCAGAACCCACCACTGTATAGCACTGAAAAGCCTAAACTGGTTAGAACTCTCACATCAAATAATATATACATCTGCCTGTCCAGCACTAAAAAGCATTCTTCACAACTATGTTCCCAGATGGTCATTGTGGTTCAGTAACCAAAATCTCTTGTCTGTCTATAGACCTAACAAACCTACTAGGCATTGTCTGTACTCATATAAGGTTGCTATGGCCTGGAACTCCTTACCTGTATCCATCAGGTCTATACCCTCCCTCTCATCTTTCAAAACAACTCTGAAGGACTTCCTAGCTAAAATCTGGCTCTGTTCTTGCTCAAAACCAGGATAAGCTATATCCTTAAATGTGAAGAAATACCTTTTCCTTCCTTATACTTCCTTACTCTCCTTTTTTCATTTACCTCCTTAACGCTATCTAATTCTCTTCACTGACCTTTTTTCTAAATATTCCATTAGCTTGTTTTTCCTTCACTTCATATTGCAATTCATGTGTCTGACTAACTTACCTTTAATTTCTCTACAAACTGTCTATAATTTCTCTAAATATTAAACGATTATTATATACCTTGTATCAGTTCTTAACTAATGGTTTGATATCATGTCTAATTTGTTATAATTATTTAAACTGCAGATGTTTTTGTTTTATTTTTTGAAGATTGTAGAACTATTTATCTTAACATGTTTTATATTAATTTGTAGCTTTTCTCCACGGGCCTCTGCTGAAAATGGGGTTTTACCCAGTTTGAATTTCCAGACAATCAAATGTCAATAAATAAATAAATGTATGATAGCTTCTCATGTTATCATGATATCTAGTGTTACATATTATGATTCTGCATCCCTGCTGTGAATCTTGAAAGTTCAAATTTTACTCATATTTGAAAATATAATTCATAGTAAAGCCCACCACACTACCATAGAAAGAGCTTCTCACTCTTCAGTCACTTAAAATCGTCTGCCAGTTAGTGCAGAAAATTAAGCCTATGAGCTATTATCAAGCTGGTTTGGTGGGACGTGGTTTGATTTCCTCTGCCTCCATCGCTTACTTTGTGACTCTAATTAAATCTCATAACCACGGACTGCTCCTAGGATGATTCTGGAAGTGATCCATGTGGATCAGTGATTTACCTTAGTAAATACATAATAATAATAATAATTTTGAACTCTCTGTACCTTTGATGAAAGGAGAATTTCATATTCAGTGACATCATTCAAAATAGCACTTCTGTATTCAGCAATGGTCGCAGAACCAGCCACATGTCATAAGATATCAAATGACATTCATATTCATTATATTAAATTGCATAATGCTAGTAGTAAGAGCCATTAGCCTATCTTGTCCACTTGTCTAGGAGTATATTATATGCATTTTACTGGATTGAAGCAACTTTCTATCTCTTTTTCTCCTTCCTGTATGCCTTGCTGTTTTGAAGCTGATTATGATGATAATCTCTTCTCTCCTGCTTTCAGTAAGAAACACATTTGGCCTCCTATGCTGTTTGATGAACTGTGTTTGCTTTAATACTGCTAGACCTCCTTTTTGCTAAGTACAACAAATAACCATCTGTAACAACAGTTATCCACCTTCATCTCTATCATCTGAGGTACTTCGGGCTGTTTTTGCCTTTGACGTACTAAAGTGTTTGTATATTCTGTGTCATTCTGGTCTTTCAGGTAACGCAGGTGTAATATAGAGGACTTACAAACATAGTGGTTGCTACCATATTATCATGGTGACATTACCTTAGGGTCTTACAAAGAGATAGATGCATTTTTTGAGAAGCAGACCCCACTACTTAGCAGACTACCACAGGTGTGAGCTGAGAAAAGGAGAAGAAAACAATACTCTTTGGGATATACTCCTCACACAAAGACATCTGAGCTGATCTTTAATTTTATTTATTTCACTTTAAAAATTGGAAATCAGAGGTATTTATCTTGAAAATATATCTAGATCTCTGTTTGTAGCTCTGTTTGTAGTCATTCCATTTAAAGAAGCTGTAAAAATAAGCAAAAGCAAATCCTTCATTTTTACAAGCCTATGAGCAAATATTCTGAACCGTTGTTTTGAGATAATCTTCCATAATTATATAACTGGAAGTGCATACATAGCAAAGAGATATTTGGAAGCAGAGTAACAGTGTTGTCGAAGTATATGAAGATTTGCAGATGTTTTTATTTATAAGAATTCAGACTGAGTGACAAAAATAGACACTGCTGCTGCAAATCAGCAAATGACACATAGTGTTACTTTTTGCTGTGAAGATCGTTTTTTTCCCAGCAAGGATGGGGATTAAGACTAGTGCAGATCCTCGTATAACATACGTGCCATCTGCACTGTTGAAAATCATGTTTCTTATTATTACAATATTAAACCATTAAAAAGAAAAACCCTCTGCTGCTTCATAATGAAGAAAATTACATCACCACCTGTCTGGTACTTAAAAGCACATAGACTCCTGAGTAAGGCATCTGCTTTGTTTTTATCTTTATAAATATAACCAGTGCAGCATCAGACATCTATCTGAGGCTAGATGCCAGTGAATCATTGCAGCTTAAATTCTTGGTTAACAGAGAGGATTGTTGAACTGTAATGATGAGCAGTTGTCATACACATTGTAAAGTGAGGTGAGCTAGGTATGGGTCAACTGGAAAGGTCAGTCATGCTGTCAAATTAGCAAGATTTGCTAACAATTCCATCCTTGATTTCTTTGACAGTTCAGTTTTTTAAGTGCTTTCAGTAGAATGATGAAACTATTGAAGAAACAATAATCAACCCTCAAGGAAAATCTACACCCATTAATCTAGATTTTTCATTTATTGTGTTTGTGCCCGTGAAGGTACACAGTACATGTGATACAAGAATGACTGAAACAGAATTGTATTCCTTTTCTTTTATGTGTCTGTCAGATCTCCAGCAGTGCATCAGGGCAAATACTTCTGATGATAATGTTGATCAGTTATTTGATGAATTCTGAAGTAAAGATATTGTAAAGATTTAGCACATACATTTTGAGTGGCTAAATGAAAGATTTATAATCTGATTATTTAGTGAATATCTTAATCTGGCTATATAAATAAAGATATGAAATGCTGAAGAAATTTTCATTTATGAATATTAAACAAATGTTTTTCCTGAGTTTTTCTGTTGTCTAAAATGTATGACATGCAACTTAAGATGAAGCATGGAACACATATTTATTGAGTGAGAATGCACATATTCCTAAATAAAGGTTATAAATTATTACCCTGGTACTGTATGAGAACTGCTAACATAGGTTGCTAAATAAATTCATACGATGGCCTTTGTTTGCAAAAGCACTGAAGTTGAATCTTTTGTTCCATGGCATAGAGAAATAATAGCCCTGAATTAGACCCAGATGACTCAAGACCCATTACTGACTCAGTCGATATAAAAGCAGCGCAGGGTAAGTTTGAAAGGAGCAGAATTTTGCTGGCTTGCAAGTTCTAGGAAAGAGGAGAGGGACTTCTGTCAGTGGTATGGCATTTTCCCAGTGACTGGGGGAGATGTACATATCATGATTACAAGGCAGTTTATCACTAAAATTCAGCATTAGAGGGCAAGACTGGAGCTGATTGATGTTACATGCAGTAATACTTATGATGTCAGCAGCTTTGACCAGTTATGGCAGCTCAAAACATTCCCTGCATGCACTACAGCATATATAATGCTGAAAGAGGCTCCACTCCATGTTTTCATGCCTCATTCCCAACTCACCTCTGGGTGTGACAGTCCCAGTCTTGGAGGTGTAGCAGCACAGACACTAATGTATGAGCAATATGAGTGGAAATCAGATGGTCAGCGGGAAGTTATGTAGTATGGGACCAAAAAATAAAACAAAAAAAGTTCTAAAGTCCAAAAAGTTGCAATCCCTTAAACCTTATTGCACTTAATACTGCACTGTGCAATTCATCATAAGAGATGTACATATTATTGCCCTATGAAATATGGCACAGTATAACTGTATTCTAATAACAGAGCAACTCAGTGCAAGATAGCAGGGATAACATGACAATGGGACCAACTCTTAGCACCACAACTCCTATGTTTGTCAATAGCAACCTTTTCTCTATTTTTAGATTATTAGGTTTATAGATAGTACTAGGCTAGTTGCCCTTGTTGTCCATTTTAAGCCTAACTATTTTCTGTTTTGGTGCTTGTATTAACCTATCCCATTTTGGGTTGGATTGGTTTTAACCATCCCATAGTTGATAATTATATATTACCCCAAGTGATAATAACTGGGATCATACCACAGATACTTTCAGGTGACCCATGCATGGGATAAAGAATTTAGGAGATGCCTCTGTCCATTAATACTACAGGGGGCAGTCCTGGGGCAAATTTTATGTTTCCCATCCATAGATCCTAGTTTGCACTTGATCATGGACAGGGATGAATTTTGTTTTACTTGGATGGGAAGTTTACTCCAGAGTAGGATTATCTTCTGTGAAATATACTTGTCCCTCCAAACTGATCTGCTGATGTTGCAGAAGAGGTATAGATCCCCAAACTGAGTATTTCTGATGCCATTTGACTTGTTGATGTGCACTAAATCCATCAGTATTGGGTCAGAAGATCCTTTGTATATTAGACACAAGCAAACTTCTTAGCAGTCTGTAGGATACCAAGTATAGTGCCTGGGCGTTGAGTTGGTCAGGACATGTTGCTTAGGCTTTGTATCTTTTTATTGAGTTATCTCTGTGGGTGGTTGAGTCGTTGCATAACAAAGGACATAACCCTCAATATCTGGGCTAATGAGGGCTGAGTAAAGAGGAACAATTATATCTCTAGATCTAGACACAATCCCTTTGTTTATAAGCTGTACAATATAGAAGGACATTCTTACAATAGACACATGTTGGTAGAAAGTGCATAAGTTCCCAAATCCTGAACAACTGGATCAGTTCTTAGGGCCATATGGTTAACATGGTTATTTCATGGTATAGATGATTTATTAAAGGATACGATGATGCAGTTTTTGGCATCTAGATTCAGTCCATGCTTCTGGCACAGGTTATTTGTTTGGGACAAACATTCCTGCAGGATGGCTAAATCATTTGAGGATTCAATGACTGCTCCTAGCTTGCAGTCATCTGCAAACTTAGTCAGCCAGATCCCTTTGGTATTGGCTTTTACTTTAGAAAAGTAGACAGCAAACAGGAAAGGTCCCAGCACAGAACCTTGGGGGACCCCACTGGTAATTGGTCTCTCTGTGGAGGTAATTGTCCCTATTTTTTGTGTGTGTGTGTGTGTGTGTGTGTCTTGTCTGTGAAAGCAGATTAAACCCACTGGACATGTGTCTTTTCCAGCAATATCAGAGATCATTCTCTGATGAGATGAGTTGCCCAGACACACATTTTGCAAGAGGAAATGGGTGGAGTCAATTTCAGAAACTATGGAATAAAGCTAATTAACAGGTTGCAGACTTAATCCTCTGAGCTAAACTGCCAGATATGCACTGCTTGAAGTAATGGATGGCAGTCAGGGAAGGTCTGGTTCACCATTGGGTACTTTGGTTATCTGTCCCTTTCTTGTTGTACACCTGCTTATCATGTTACCCTGTCACCACGTGTGCATTGCGAACTAGTCATGATACGAAGCATTTTTAAACAAGATACATAAGATTAATAAGCTTACATGAGCTGGTCTACTGCACGTCATTTTATCTCTGTGCAAAATGTATATATTTATTACTATTTTATATGCATGATCATTTTGGATATTATCATTCTGTTTCTGTATTAATGTGCTATTATAATGTAGCATTTCTTTCTGGATAATACTGAAAATGGACCAGAGTCCAGTCGACATTTGAGTACCTAACACATAAGTAAATGCAGAAAAATAATAAACAGCCATTTGCTTTATGATCACTTGGTTTCATTATTATTATGCATTGTGTGTGTGTGTGTGTGTGTGTGTGTGTGTGTGTGTGTGTGTGTGTGTGTGTGTGTGTGTGTGTGTGTGTGTGTGTAAGTGATTCTGCACAGGACTTTCAGTCATAAGCTGAGCACTGGGCACTGACCAACAAGGGTCAAAGTTGGAGGTCTACTTTAGCAAGGTTAGAAGCGGTTAGCATTGTCGCCTCACAACAAGACGTTCTCCCATTCGATTCTCAGCTGGAGCGCCTTCTATGTGGAGTCTGCATGTCCTCCCCGTGGTCGAGTGATGTTAAAGACATGCAGGTAGGTGCGAGCGTGAATGGGCGTGCCTTCGTTGAAGGTTAGGCGTCGGGCTGGCTACTTGGCACCGTAAAAATCCACTGCCAATCATGAGTGGACCGGAGTTCTGCTGTGGCGACCCCTAACCGGGAAAAGATGAAAGTCTAGAATGTTAACATTGCATTTAGGCATAACAGGAGGAAATGGGTCTACCCTAGGCAAAAGCAATATATTACAATGTGTTAACCTGGAGTCTAGGAGAGAATGGGAGAGCAGTATTTTATCAGTTTCTCTTGCCTAAGGTATAATAACACATTGGAGAGGGGGAGGGCAGTAGATATGTTTTGTGCCTAACAATGATGCAGGATGGAGGATCTCATTATTTGTCCAATTTCCAGGGAGATAACAAGTTGTGTTTCGATTTACTTACACTGCTTTAAGCCACTTGAGCACAAGTTGAAGGAGGAGCTGAACTACTTATAATGCTACTGGACATAAGGCTGGGAAAGGAGGGGCCAATCTACATACATGTATGATTTTGTAAGGTCAAGTGTGTGTAAGGGGTGAATATTTATTTGTTTATTTATTTAAATAAACACACACATACTTACTCAATTACATATTTGTTTATGCAACTTGCTTACTAGGTAGGTGTGCTGGTCCAGCAACCATTTTCAGCCACAATCTAAGCCTTCATTGCAAAATGCAAGAATATTGAGTTAACATATAATTACAGGTTTAACATACTTAGCATAACACCATATACATTGACTTATATTAAAAGAAGTAGAGCAACAAAGGGTAATATTTTAAACAGAGGTATATCCGAATCCACATAATAGCAAAAGTTTAGAAGTGTGAAATTCAAAACCTCGAATACCGGAGGTTTTGAATTCCACGCTTCTAAAGTTCTGCTATGTCATGTATTCAGGTAAGTGTGTGTGTGTGTTAAGGGGTTTGGGTAAGGGCTGTGGTGTGTGTCAGGGTGTTGTGTTGCTGTGATGTGTGTGTGTGAAGAGAATGTAGCTTGTGTGGTGGTGTTTTGTGTGTGTTTGTATGTAGTGCAACCTCGGAGTGAGAATATTTAAGTAGGGGGGTGTGGGGGGGCTGCAGGGAGTGCAGGAGGGGCTTGCCCCCCTGCTTTCATGTAGTAGAGTGATTGTGTGTGTTTGTGTGTTTGTGTGGTGGATGGTGTGTGTGTTTGTGTGTGTGTGTGTGTGTGTGTGTGTGTGTGTGTGTGTGTGTGTGTGTGTGTGTGTGTAGTAAAATCTCAAAATTCAAAACTTCTGGTATTCAAGGTTTTGAATTTCGCGGTTTTTAGTTTTCATTTGTTTTGTGGATTCAACTTCTTGAGCTCGAGATACTGAAATTCGAGATTTCAGTATTTCAAGCTTCTGTAGTGAATCCATATACATATATATATATATATATATATATATATATATATATAAATATACATAAATATACACACACACATACATACACACACACACACACACACACACATATATATATACTTATGAGAAATTCTAAACAGAGCGATATATATATATATATATATATATATATATATATATGGATCCCCTTCAGTTTACTGAAGCACAACGAAACACAAATCACCGACACCAAAGACCGACAACACAAAATACCGACAATACACACAACCATACATGCACTAACGTAACCCAAACCCTAACCCTAAGGTCGACACAACCGCACACTTACCCTACCTAACCTAACTCACTTAACCCACCCGAAACCCACAGTCCGTCACTATCGCACACCCTACCTGCACTAACCCTAACTCTTAACCCCGAAACCCACAGTCCGTCACTATCACACACACACCTACCTGCACCCTAACCTCGCCTATAACCACCCGAAACCCACAGTCCGTCACTATCGCACACACCCTACCTGCACCTAACCCTAACTCACTTAACCCGCCCCTAAAACTACAGTCCTCACTATCGCACTTACCTGTCCGCTCCCTAACACTAAATCCTCACTCTATTGCACACTTACCGAGTCAACCGGGTTCTCACCTTGTCGGTCATCTGCGTTGTCGGTGATTTCGGTCCGGCCAGTTCCTTGTCGGTCTAGTGAGCTTTCGGGCATCTGAAGGTGTTCCATATATATATATATATATATATATATATATATATATATATATATATCAAATCTAACATTGATCAGGGAAGGTATCACACAGAATTATATACATTTGAAAATGCCCCAGATATTTTACTTCCTTGTTAGCTATGACTTTATTACATGTTATAACGTGAGAAATATAATACTACATCAGGTCTAAAATGAACAGAGTTTACATTTACCCAGCAGTGAGGATAGGGTGGGGTTCATATAGTTCTTATGAAACATTATGCTGAAAAGGCCTCACATCACATTCTTTTTGGAAGAGGCAGCCAGAACATAAAGAAGGATGTTGTAACACTATAAAATGTTAATATAAGCATTTAATGCCAGACAACCCAGGACTCAGGCTGTGTTGTGCATGCGTCATGCAGTCCTAAAATAATTTGGTAGTTTACAAGAAATACAATCTTTCCTGTTATAGAAATTGTTATATATATTATTACATAAGTTCATAATTTGATGTGGTCTACAAGTTAAAGATCTGCAGAATTGAATACATTTTTGATCTGAGGGTTTGCATGGCTTATATTGGTGATTATTAAACTTGTAACAATTATCAACACCACAAATCTCAGAGGAGGCCTTTGCTATGGTTAGACAACAAGGATGAGGACAGATCAGAGTCTTTGAGCAGGACATCATCTGTATGCCTGTAAAACAGAAGTAAGTACATAGGTTCATAGGTTCATAGGTTCATACTAGGCTATCTGCCCTAGGGCATTTATAAGCCTAGCCAGAGTGTGTGTGGCTTTCACCACCCCTTAGGATGAGAATACTATACCCATTAGTTTGCTGTGCCTCTGTCCAGCAGTGACACAGAGATGATTCCCGGGGTAAACCTACGATCTCCCATCCACTCGTCAAGATTTCTCTTGAACAGAGTCAGTGAGGGGCTCTGCCTCACATGGACTGCGATTCTGTTCCATAGTGTAGGGAGTCTCTGGGTGATGAATCTGTCCCTCCAGCACGTCCTATTTATATCCGTGTTGAGGTTTAAATCTCTTGCTCTTGTGGCTCTGGTAGATTTGGATTTTTTGAGGTGGAGCATGTCCATTAATTCCAGGTTGGACATGGCCTTGTATGTCAGGCACAGATCACCTCTGAGCAGACGGTATGCGACTGAATAGAGCTGGAGTTTCTTCAGTCAGGCATCGTATGACATATGTTTGAGCCCCTTTATCCTTTTGGTGAGGAACTTTTGGGGTCTTTCCAACTGCTGCAGGTGTCGGGTAAGGTACATTCCGAATGGGGGGTTGTACTCAATCATTGGTCTGATAAGTGAAGAGTACAGGGGTACAATGACCTCTCCTGATCTGGATGTGAATCCCTTCAGGTGGGCAATGTAGAAGGTCTTCCTAACCACTTTGGCAATGTGAGTGTCAAAAGAGAGGTTACTGTCAACTTGGGTCCCCAGGTCATTGATAACTTCTTCCGTGTTTAATGGATTACCACCTATGTGGTAATTAGGGGTTACCTTGTTTTTTCCAAAGGGTATGACTATACATTTTTGGCATTTAGCTTAAGGCCATGGCTCTGGCACCAGTTATCCATTTCTATGAGACCTCTCTGGAGGATGTCTGTGTCTGATGGAGTGTCAATTATGGTGCCCAGTTTGCAGTCATCTGCAAATTTTGTCAGCCACAATCCCCTATGTTTGCCTGCACTTCAGGAAAATAAATGCTGAACAAGAGGGGCCCAGGACTGAGCCCTGTGGGACACCACTCGTGACCGGCTTAGAGTCTGACATGGCACCAGCAACTCTAACCCTGTGTGTTCTGTCCTTGAGCCAGTTTGCAACCCATCTTGTGACATATGGGTTTACATCTAAGCTGGTGAGCTTTTCTATGATGCCAGTGGGGTATTGTGTCGAGCAGCTTTTGCTAGGTCAAGGTAGGCTGTGTGAACTGCCTTACCCTCATCAATGGCCTTAGTGACTGTTTGAAAAAAGTGACCAAGTTCAAGAGACAGGATCTGCCCTTGACAAAGCCAAATTGGGTAGGATCCAGTGTCTGTAGGTCCCCAATGTCTTTATTTATGAGTTCCATTATGATCCTCTCCATAGCTTTGCAGACAAAGCTCGTCAAGCTTATGGGGCGGTAATTTCCAGGGTCCGTAGAAGCACCGCCTTTGTGGAGTGGGACCACAGTTGCCGTACGCCATTCTTTGGGTACGTATCCTGTAGTAAGGCTAAGATTAAACAGCAGCCTTATGTGTGGGTTTAGTTCCTCATTGAGTTCATGTAGCACACAGCCGTGGACACCGTCTGGTCCCATTGATGCTGTGTTTTTTGCTTTAGAGAGAGCAGCTCTCACCTGGGCATCCGAGATGTTTGGGAGGCTAGACTCTGGTGGGATAGATATTTCTCCTTTTGGGGGTGAGGGAGGGGAGAAATTTGCACTGAACCTGTCTGTCAGTACGTTGGCAATGTCTGTGGGTTCAGTGATTTTTTATCATTTGGACTAATTCTGAGCATATCTGAGAGTTTCCACCCAGGTTTCTAACATAGCTAAAGAAGGCCTTATGATTGTCTTTTGTGTCATTAGCGATTTTTCTTTCAAAGTTGGCCTTGGATGATTTTATGAGTGATCGTAGTTTTGCTAGTATTGATCAGAGATGCCTTCCCTTTTAGGGATTTTGCTCTGTCATGTAGTAGCGTTCTCCTCTTGTTGTAGAGTTTGTTTATGGCTGGGGTCCACCAGACCGGGCGCCTGCCTTTGGTGGAAAGGGTCTTGATTTTATTAGGGGTTGTGATCCATACATTCCTGGAGGTGCTTTCGTAGAAGGCATTTGTAAGGGTTTCAGCAGCATGGGTTGTGGTTTCCACTGGCTCGGGGGCCTTGAAGGATACCACTCCAGTCTTAAGAAGTGTGAAGTTTGCTTTTGAAGTTCTTCACTGTGGTCTTTTTTGCTGGGGGTGGGGGCGGGATGTGGATCTCCAATGAGATTAATTTATGGTCTGATCTCACCAATGAGGGATATACTTCCGGTGTGGAGCATTTTGTCCCCATGTTTGTGATGATCAGGTCTAGTATATTTTCTCCTCTTGTGGGAATGGTGACTAGTTGTTCCATAGCATTTGAGTTTATGAACTCCAGGAACCTTTGGGCTAGGGTGTTGGGGCTTGAGTAATGTTCCCAGTCTATGTTTGGGTAGTTGAAGTCACCCAATATGATGGTGTTTGGAGAGACATTCATACTCTCCAGTGTCTTCAGGAAGGCTGTGTGGGTTTCCTGAGTTTGAGAAGATGGTCTGTAGCATGCTACAAACTGTAAGGCAGTTTACCTGGTTAATTGCACCTGGATGGTCTCCGATGCTTCGTGCATTGCCACTAACCTGGAGGTGTGGGTATCCTTTATGAATATGGATACTCCCCTCCTTTTGTGGTTCGGTCCGGATTTTGGGGCGGAGCATGATATGAGTATAACCTGAGAGTGCTGGGGTGCTCTCAGGGCCTTGAACAGGTTTCAGTCACAGCACAGACATCGATGTTCTCCATACTGAGGAGGGCTTAGAGGTGTGCATCTTGAGGTTTAGACTTCTGGCATTGAGCAGTATTACCCTTAGTTTTTCTCCATTTTTGTTTTCTAGGGTGGTAGGTTTATCATTTGAGCCTTGAATAAAAAGGCACTATGGAGGTGGCAAGAGCCTTTGCCAATATCCGGAAGCCCAGGGTGACAGGTGCAAGCCGTCCCTTACTTGAAGTAGCGTGGCTTGTCAAGCATGTCATCCCAGGCAGACAGACATTGGATCCCCTTAGAATGACACCAGTAATTAAGCCAATTATTAAAGCTGATCATTTTGTCTCTGTGTGGCATCATTCTTGGTGAGGTAGGATACTGCTCAGGGTCAGGGTCATACCGGCCTGGGCTACATAATCTGAGAGCTCCTCTATGTCTCTTTTCATGTAGTCAGGGAGGTGCGTCTCAGGTCGTTCACACCGGCATGGACAATGACTGAGTCATACTTGTACTTGCTGTGGAGTGACCTGAGTGCTTGTGTTATGTGGATTCTGGCGCCTGACAGGTAGCTTACTGTGATCTTTTTCCTTGTTCAGTCTGGTGAGTGGGACGTCAGTGTGTCTGACTATGGGTCACCTATAACAAGTGTGTCTGGCATTGTGTTTGGCCTTAAGGGCTGTGACTGTTTAGCACACTGACTTTGAGAACTATGTGTTGCATGTCTTATGTCTTGAGGTGGCAGTTGCTTGGGTGTCTGCTTTGGAGGCCTCTGTTGTTTTAGTAGATTTTTGATCAGTGCCTCCAAGTATGTCTTTGTGTGTTTATGTGTTTTGTTTTGCAGTTGTGATAGTTCTATGTGAAACTGGGTTTGTGGTGTGCATGGTTACTGTCTCCTCCTGACTGGTCTTGCCAGTCCTGAGTTGAGAGAGCTCAGCCTCCAGTTTGGCTATATACTTGCATCTCACATGTATTTGTGTTTGTGGGAGAAGGAGTGGGTTGTCTGTGTACATGAGGCAATTGTGACATTGCCTCAAGATGCCAGATTCACCAGCTGAACAGGAGAGGGCGCTAGCAACTGAACCTTGACATGCTATAAAAAAGTGAAAAAGTTGCTGTGTAACTGAGTCAGAAGGGACCTATAGGAAATGGGTACTCAAGGGGAGTTCTAAGGCTAATGTAGTACTTTGTTTAGTATATAAGTACTTTACCTATATAAAAATGCTTTAGGAGCAAGTGCTGAGCTTTTGTGATAGAGAATAGTCTGTTTAGATTGCAAGTAGAGAAGTTCCTGAGGAAAAATTGAAGAGCAGACTTTCACAGACCACAAATAGTTTAACCTTGTTTAACTGGCGCTGCCCGATGGTGCTCTATGGGCAACTCCACGCTAAATCATGCAAAAGCACGCTAAAGCGGGCTTTATAACGAGGTTGAAAAAGAGCTAGGAATTGACCCAAAATGGCCAATAGACTACAAGTTTCTGGCTGGAACCACTGCTCTAGGGACAAATAGGCTGCTCAGTGCTCCCCACTCCCACTGGTGAACAAAGAAGCTTCCCTTTATCCAAATAAGGATATGGAATAGCACAGGAACCAAGCCAAAGCCCAGAAAGTTGAAATTGCAGAGCCTTTTTTAAAGTGAATCGGGAAGGGGCTGGGTATCACTCATAGTTGCAGAAATATAAACATTTCAAGGGAAGATAAAAAAGAAAAATAATAATAAAAGGGAAAGAGGAAGAAGTGGGAAGTCAAAAGAGATATTTTGCTGTGTCAGGGCCCTGGCTTGTAAAACAAAACAACTATGATGTTACCCAGGAATGTGTTGAAATTTCAGGAACCGTAACTACCATTTTCATACCAGCAAAACTGCTAGTATGATTCTGGCAGACTAAATAATACTGGGAGACAGTGGTGTCTTGAACTATGATCCATCTCTCAGGTATAACAATCTTTGAGTTAGTAAAGTTGCAGGCCCCTACAAAACTTTTTAGTTGTATACCATAAAATTTTGAAACTTGATTTTTTTTTTGTCATACTTTATGTTTTTGACATTAATTACCTAATCTTAAATCTCAGTCTTTTGATAGGAAGCCACTGTAATTATGGGATAAGGAATTAAAACTGCAAACATGGGGCATACAACAGAGGAGCCCGGGTGTAATTCTACTAGGATGTGATGTTACTAGGATTCACGTTGTGTACAAAGCATAGGAGGGAAGAGAAGGGAGTCAGGAGAACTTTATTCTGGGTTACAAAGGTACTGGTACCTTCTGGGAAAAAAATGCGAAGTCTGGTTGAAAATAAAAGATGAACTTTTAATTGTTGTTGTTTAAGTTTCTTAATTAGTGAAATT